>NC_091826.1:119514307-119701807 GCF_038994185.2 Dermacentor albipictus
GGTGTCTCTCCAAGCCCAATGGCTAGTTCAGCGCCCGTTTAAGGCGTGTCATGATAACGTACTCAGGACGCGCAACCGAAGAATCCCGTATGCCCTATAAGCCCTGTATTCACAATTATGTAGCACCCTGTATGAAAAGGTGTAAGTTCCCATATAAACACATACGATCAAATAGGCGGTGGCACATGCAAGGGGTGGTATAGACCGGGCACGTGCCGCCCCCTCCCCATCTCCCACCTTGACATTTCTGTGTTAGTATAAGGCCATGGTGGCTGCGATGCAGTGGTTGCTCAGAAAAACGATTTCTTAGTTCTTATGGAGTCGCATAGGAACTTCTGAGCTAAAGCTTCCTTTGAGGTTGTGTCCTGATAAAAGTTTGCGTTATGAGTTTTAATTTTTCTCACGAGCAAAATATTTCCTGTAAATGTTATTCCAATCGCTTACGATTCGCGATAGACCACTTCAAAGGAGTTTGTTGAAGTAGCTAGTTCATCGTTTGTCCTCGCTCTGTGTTAACTTGCCGGCGACCAAGTATTGCTATTGAACCAGCCTGGCTTTATAGCACTGGGGAAGGCTCATATTGGTGTTCGAAGCGACCTTCACGAGTCGTTCTAGACACACAGCGCATCTCACTGTTATTGCCATACAGACGCTGCTTTATCACTCCTAATATCGCTGTGCATAATGAAATTATATTCCTAATTTAATTATATGATTATCCGTCGTTGAACCGTGAGCACTTTAACAGGCACCGTCTTCCTACGCTCATGTAATTGAACACCACCGAGATGTCACTCTACAACACTTGTCAGTAATGGGAAACATTAACTATCACAAAGATTTTTTTCTGGTTATTTCGCCACTTGATCATTAAAACTGCAACACATATTTGTTAGTTACTCTTCTCAAGCTTACGTTATCAGCGGCAAAGCATGGAGGCCTCTTTCTACGATTCCTAGGCAAGAACAGCCAGTGCACTACGTTCATTACCTTTTATAAATAATCTGCATTTTCTGAACAGAAACGCCTGGTACAAATTTACTATTATTTCAACTCCTAGAGAAAGGAATGACAACGCTTTAAACCTGTAGTATTAACTATCTACTGGTGCATCTTGTTATGAATGTTCACTTGCAGTTTGGACATCGTTTAGATATAGTTAGATCTTTAGCGCTGCGTGCGCATTCACAGCTTCTTTTCAACCGAAGGCCACCTGACATTAGGCGATCTACTCACTATTTCAAGCTCACACTGAGGACTGCAAACACAAAAATACCAAATCTAACGAATGATTACGCGCCGACTGCATGGAGAATGATGGCGCTGCACGTAGGATTCTGACATGATATGTTGGGTGCCCATGCCTTAGGTTCATAGTGGCTTCTGCGGCCTTAATACTCGCGGCACCAACGAAGTCATTTATTCGGCGGCCGAAAGAGCAGTGCCAAAATTAGAGTCTCTGTACAGTTATTCATTTTCGCGGACGTGTCTTTTTACTTGTACATCAACGCGATCGATGAATCAGTGGTCCGAGCAGTAAGGAGCTGACACGCCAGAGTTAGTGAAGGTGCGCGTTAGTGAATATTAATAACACGAAGTAACACTTCGACCGCCCTCACCGGCTATGCAGGAAGGCTTTTCGAACTATGTGGCGAAGACACCGTCCGAGCTGATTAATACCTTTCATTTCCTTCGAGTTTACCAGGAAGCAGGGCTCTCGTGAACGTAATGAAATTATTGAACACGTGCTGTCTTAATAACGGCGCTAGAGTATGACCATGATCAGACCTTCGTAATCAAATACGTGCCACAGAAGAATGTTTCGCTTGCGTGTTCTTTGTCTTTCGGAAACTGGAGCTCATGCAAGGCGGCAGACTGCATGTCAAGCGTGCTCAGGCACACCTAGGCTCCATGCCGCGTAAAATGTTCTCTCGATCGGCTCACGTAACCATTAAGCAAAAATTGGATGAGAGTTTATGATAATTTATGCGACAAAGAAATTCGTACTCCACACAACTAACAGCTGTGAATAAAATTGTAGTGACCAAAATTCGTCGTGTGATCTTCAAGAATTCGCGTTTAGCAGAAAGAGCGTTAAGGGTAGATGCTACTCGAAAGAAAACATTATTTTTGCCAGAGATGTGAAAATACAGCTGCTCATAGACTTTTCGAGAACATTTCAAATATGTTATTAGTTTTCGTGCAGCTGTTATATTTTTTTCAGTTATTTCCTAAACAAGTGCAACATATATTGATGTTTGGAGGCGCTTCCTTGTGTGTTACGTTTCCACGAATAGCCTGGTGTTGTAGCTTATTTACCTCTTCGTAGACTGCAAAGTGCCGATATTTATCCAAACTGCATGCATAGTTAGAGGAACTGTGCAAGAAAGGATTCATCATCACCAGCATCATCCTCCTCCTCCTCCTCATCATCATCATCATTGTGTTTGATGTCCACTGCAGAACAAACGCCTTTCCCTGCGATCTCCAATTACCCCTGTCCTGCGCCAACCATTTCCAACTAGCGCCTGCAAATTTCCTAATTCCACCGCTCCACCTAGTCGTCTGCCGTCCTCAACTGCATTTCCCTTCACTTGGTAGCCGTTATGTAACCATAATGATCCAACGGTTGTCTAACCGGCGCATTACATGATTTGCCCAGCTTCATTTTTTTTCTCTTGATGTCAATTAAAATATCGTCTATACCCGTTTGCTCTCTCATCCAAACCACTTTCTTTATGTCTCTTAACGTTATGCCTAGCAATCTTCGTTCCATCGCTCTTTGTGTGGTCCTTAACTTGTTCTCAAGCTTCTTTGTCAGTCTCCAAGTCTCTTCCCATAAGTGAGCACTGGTAAAATGCACTGATTTTACACCTTCCTTTTCAGTGATAATGGTAAGCTTCCAGTCGCGAGCTGACAATGTCTGCGTATGCCATCCAGCCCATTTTTATTCTATGAATTTCCTTCTCAAGATCAGGGTTCCCTGTGAATAATTGACCTAGGCAAACGTACTCCTTCACAGGCTCTAAAGGCTGACTGGCGATCTTGAACTTTTTTCTGATTATCAAACTTCAACTAATTCATTTCGCAATCCCATGACAATTACCTTGAACACTTATAATTGTCCTATACTAACGGCATTTGCCTTTCACACTCTTTAAGATATTTAGAATGCTAATATCTACTTGAAATTGCAATATCTCTCGACAGTAGCTGCGAAAGTGCAAGGTTCTTTTTCATGGTATTCTGAAGAACAATTAGTTAATGTGTCCTAAATATTTTTGCACAAATACACTAATTGTACATGCTGTTTTGGTTGATATGGGTATTTTAAGGTCTACAACTAGCTACATAAGCTACAGCAGGCTGCTTTTTCGTGAAGACTTTATACAAAAGGAAGTGCCTCCGAAGATCACTATAATAATCGTGGCTTGTTATGTATTCATGCTTGCAAGATAACTCGCGGTAAATCAGCCACGGAGAGCAAAATTTTAACAGTGTTGGTGTTTTGTCTCAGAAAGGTTGTGCCTTCGAATAGCTGGACCACATCACTCTTGGAAAATTAAGGTGCAAGAAACAATCTGTCCTTCTGTTTCCGTCTCTTGTGTCTAAGTGGAAACCCAAAGTCTGAATTTAAATTTGATTCTCTTTTTGTTACGATAGACTATGGTAATACTTGTTGATGCATTTTCTCTTCGGAAAGGAAGTGATCTACAAAATAAGGAAGGCCCATTTTGGATGGAACTGGCATTTGCGCCATTAAAACGCATTAATGAAATCGATAATCGGGAAATATGCAACGTCAAAGTGAATGCATACATGTACGGTTTGAGTGTATGGGTCTTAGGTTCGATTACAGAAGGAGATACAAAACCACCTGTAAGCTTCGGAGCCTTCAAACTCTACAAAAAGGATCGAGTTCGCAACCATTCTTTCATTGTTGTGAAAAGATTCATCATCAGCCCACCGGACGAGCAGCTTCCGCAGATATTGCCGATTAAGCTTGTCTTGTGTTAGCCGACTCTATTTCATGCGTTCAAGTTCAACAATCTCATCACATCACCTTTTCTTTCACTGGGTTCAATAGTGGCCATTTTGCCTTAGGCACCTACATCAATCAGAAAGGCGATACAAGGCTATTTGTTGTACTGAGGAAGTAATATCTTACGCATTGTCCTTGCGTTCAAAGGCAGATTTGGGTAAAACAAGCACATAGCGAGCATATTACGTTAGACAGTGATTCAAGCAGACTGATGCTGATATGTGAGAATGATATATTGACCACCCTGCAAACAGCCGTCCTGCCACGGTGCATACAGAGGCAACTTGGCTTCTTGGTTGCGTTCGCGAGTAGTCCACATCAAGAAGTGGCACCAGCAAAACTTGGAAAGAATAAAATGAATACTATTTAGTATTTCAAATTTTTCAACAAGATAAACTGCACAGCGTAAGGGTAAGGTTCCCAAATGTATTTCAACAAATTTGGGGACGGAAGAGATCATCATCGGGCACTGGCCGGTTAACTTTGGCACGAGCAATCGACGCCATCTCGACAATCCCCGCAATACTAAACTGCGTTACTCATCGCCTTAGATTTAGAAAATACGTGGCTGATATGATCGTATTGCTTTGGAAGTGTAATGTATTATTGTGTTCTATTGTTGTTTACGTATGGTTAATTGCCATCAGAACTGTCCTACGAAGGACCGAAGAATGTGTTACGGCACGCAAGAAGTGGCAAATCGCCTGGCCTCTCTCGTCCCGAGCTTAGGTAAAGGAGATTCAGCAAACTTTTAGCTAAAGATGGGTTGCAAGCACTAAGTTCATGGCGTATATTACATTGGTTTAGTTACAGAAGTGTTGTAAGCACTTAATGCACTGCGCGTAATGCATTGTTTAACTCAAAAGCATTGCAACAAACAGGACCCTTCAAGGAAAAAATGGTTCTAGAAGAGTACACGTCCACGTAGTATTAAATTTTATTTCTCGGCGACCTCCACAGACAAGACTTCTTAGAAACTGCTCAAGTACTTAAAAAGAGTCACCACGTGCTGGAAGGCCTTTACGCACCCCTTCCACGCCCTGCACTAATGCCATTACGGCATTGCAAGAATTTTGTAAATAAAAAAGGAATGCCCATGTAAAAAGGAATGTCTTCGTTGGAACAAGCTCTCAACATCGTATGCATATCTGCGCGAAAGTAGGTCTCCAGCCAATATATGTGAGACGGCACCATCTCTCTTAGCACGCTTTACGACACCCATGCGAGACATGACAGGCGTGCGATGCGGGTGCTGCCGAAATCACAGTTTACGGGTGACACCGTCCATTGAGACCGGCGTAGCGCTGTGCAAAGAGCTAGCTCTTCGGTGCGTGGGTTCGTACAGCTTCTCGCCAGTCGCATAGCGACAACCAGTGTTACTGGGGCCGGAAGGGAATCGGACGCACACGCTTTACCTTATTTCGTGCGTCAAGCTACACCGTGCAAAATGCAACGGTATTTGTTACGCACGTAGTCCGGGCGTCAACCCAGTAGTCAAGTGGAGGGCTTGTATAATTTATGTGGTTTATTTAAGTAGGGTTGCGTTCGCCACCATATAAGGCTGTTTTTTTTTTGCAACGCTTCTTTTTCTTTCTTCTGCCACTTTTGGTGGACGACTGGAAGGCCAGTAATTTGCGGCTGTTCAAGAAATAGTGTAATAAAAATTGTTCACGTCCTGGAGACGGTCTACTCCAACTTATTTACATGCTTCGACGATACTCACACCACACAGTAGACCGTTCAGCGATGGTGAAGATATTCGCTAATGGAAATTTTTTTAGCCCAGCTGTATAGTGTTTTTATTTCCCGGTGTATTAGCTGTTGCGAAAAATCTGTCTCGCGCGGCACTTTGCAAACTGAACCAAGTGTCGCGCGACTGCCTCGCTAATCGCGAGATCGCGAAAAGAAGCCCGTGCACTCTTAAACAAAATTACACCCTTTGCGTCGTATCTTGACAAAAAACAATAATCGTCATTTGTCTTGTCCGCATTTCCTTTCTGTAACGCTGCGAGCCTGGTACTTCCAAGTCAGGAATGGCACGTACGTTATCAGCATGGCAGAGAATTCTCGACAGGAAAGTAGCGAGTGCAGCGTTTTCAAGAAAAAAAAAAACGCAAGCAAGATGGATGACGATTATTGTTGTGTGGCAGATACACACCCCAAAGGGTGTACATTTGTTTAACAATGTAAGTAACGTGCAGGCGTGATTCACAGCAGCCGCCGAAAACAACCGCAGCTCATGCAGCGCTTCGTTTACATACAGACGAAGCACGCTACTCTGGCGCCATCTCGTAGCCATCGTCGCCGCAATGACCCTCCTGTGCGTCACTGTACCTTTATCCTCACGCTTTCGCCATACCCATCTCCTTCCCGTTCACTCCCATCTTTCGCTGTGCTCGTTCGCTCGGTTACGAGGTAGTACGCCGACGCTCTTCGCAGGAACCGACGCCTAAGAGCTGCGCTTCAAAATGTTTGCGCCCTTAAAGTACTGAGTTCTCCTATAGCGAAGCAGTACAGCCGAACAGTAAAAAATTACTATTCAGGACAGTGAGCTTTAACTACAGCTGCAATGAGACAACACGTAGTTGTCTCAAGGTCGCGCGCAAGCACTCTTCCTGCCTTTTGCAGCCTGAATGTCAGGTGGCTGGAGGCTGTATCGAAAGTTTGTCTTCTGTGGTTGCTCAGTGGTTATGGTGTGGGGCTGCTGAGCATGAGGTCACGGGATCGAATCCCAGCCACGGCGGCCGCATTTCAATGGGGGCGAAAACACCCGTGTGCATAGATTTAGGTGCACGTTAAAGGACCCCAGGTGGTCAAAATTTGCGGAATCCTCCACTACGGCATGCCTTATAATCAGAAAGTGGTTTTGGCACGTAAAGCCCCATAATCTTAAGAAAATTTGTCTTCTGCGCTAGACAAGACTGCACTGCCAAGGGGAGGATCCCAATCTACCAAGCAAGAAATTGACGTCACCCATGCTATCAGCCTGGACCAGCTACCTTTCCTACTAAGCATGCGCCAACATCAGCCTCACCTGGACCAACTGTAGAAGGATCCTGCTACTACCAGAGACAATTAGTTCGACAGTGATGCGACACAGTCACGCGCATTCAGTTTTCTTGTTTTTGTAGGTAAGCAAAGTTTTCTGTACCTGTTTTTCACGCCTACTTGCATTCGCACTGCTGCCGAACACAGCTTTTGTACTGGTGGTTGCATTTTACAGCGACGCTGTATATCTCTACCATCCAAGGAAATTTTCGTGTCATTGGGGTAAGCACAAAACTCCCCATACGTGGGCCGATCCCGCAGATAGTGCTATGCCGGACCGACCCGTGGCGGAGGTGATGCAGGCGTTACGCACTCCAGCAGGGGCAGCCTCATGAAACCATCGAAATCTCGTCCGCTATCATTGCAGCATCAGGTGCGCGGCCAGTTCTCATCGGTGTTGGGAGCGTCCGTCGGAAAGGAAGGCAGCCAGCGTGACAGCGTGACGACGACAATACGCCTGTGACGTCACGTCCAACAGGGACGCGCCTACTACAAAAAGGACCGCGTTTTCACCGAGGAATCACTTGGCAGCAGCAGGGGCAGCCTGACGAGACCATCTAAATCTTGTCCGCTGTCATTGCAGGTAAGAACGTTTTCCATGCAATGAAGTGCCGTTTCTGTCCTCTCTGCCTAAACAGCTGCCAACGCCGTTGCTTGTTGATGGAGGATCGAGTGACCTTTTCCGAGCAGTATTCATGTAATGGGAACCTTGAGATTAAAAGGATACCTTTCTCTTAAGATGAAAACCTTCCTCATGCTCTTGATAAAATAGCGGAGGCTTTAAAGGAGCCCATTGCAAAAAAACGACATGGAAATTTGTCATCGCGTCCCTGCAAGAAACCCCAACAATGTGCTGAATATCGTTGTACAGTTCAAAAGCCATCCCAAGCGAGACGCTGTACTCCAAAAACACGTAAAATGCGCTTTTCAACTAAGAACCTGGGTTTTTCACCAAGCTCGCCCCTGTTAATCAACGATCATCTTTGTCCAGTCCTAAAACGAGTAACTTAGCATGGCTATTGAACAAAAGAAAGCAAAAGCGTGGAAATTTGTCTGGACAAGCAATGGTAGGATTCTTGCACGGAAGAATGAGTCGTCATCGATTCTGTACCTTCGCAATGCTCAGGACGTGGAAACAAATGGTTTAAGTGCCTTCACTTGTTGATATTTTGCATCTCGCCTGTAAAATGGCTCAGTCTTCGCACGACATAAGCACCACATTTAATACGTCGAGAAAAATTGGCTTGAGTTCTTTTCATCTGAATATTAGATCAGCAAGGCATAAAAAAGACGAACTTTCTATTCTTCTAATTGCATTTGTTTTCGATTTCGATGTAATAATGTTGACAGAAACGTGGTATTCATCGGATATAGAGTTTTACAGGCGTGATGGATACAATAGTTTCTTCTTAAACAGACCTAATAAACAAGGTTGTGGGATTGAAATCCGCATCAAAAATGATCTAGAATGTGAAATAATTCCTGAGCTTTCTCTGTTGACTGAAGATATTGGAGGCCTATGCTTGAAATCGGGAAAGCACATCTACTGCGTGATCTATCGACCTTCAAACGGCCAATTCAATAAATTCATTTCCCACAATGAATTGCTACTCAACTACGTGAATGTAAATAATTTCGAATTATAACTTGTGGCTGATTTCAACATTGATGTGCTAAAATCTTGCCAGTAGAAGCAAATTGTCATGTTATCATTACTAAATCTGCAACACGTGTTACAATGTACACAGATACTTTTATAGACCTTTTTATCACGAACAATGATGCAAGAAATGTTATATCAGGAGTTGTATATAATGACACAAGCGACCGCTTTTCGATATACCTTTTTGTTGAATTTTAAGGTAAAAGAACGCATGCGCAAACTTCGATGACAGCAATTATCCAGAACATCACCCCTGTTACGTTGCAATCTTTCTACTCGAGTCTTGTGAATGAAAACTGGGATGGTGTATTCCATTGTGACACTGCTGATGAGGCGTATGAAACATTCATATCCATTTTTAAGCGAATTTACTGTAAACAATTTAGAGAAATTATTTTTAAGCCACATCATAACAACCGAAAGCCCTGGATCAGCCGTGAGTGTTTAAAACGAATAAAAAAGAAGGGTAGATTGCCTAAAAAGTTCGTCTAAACGAGGTCACCTTTAGATTTAAAAATATTTAAGCAATACAGAAACAAGCTGTATTCCTTCCTGAGAAATGAAAAGCGGCGTCTCCTGCAGCTTCAGTTCCAGGAGGAATCCTGTAAGGATAGTGCAGACGTATGGCAAAACTAAACAAGTTGCTAAACAGAACCTCATCGTCGCCAGTTATTAAAGACCTAGCTTTTCAATGCCGCCGCATGCATAGCACAGAACTTGCGGAATAATTTAACACATTTTTAAATATGTTGTCAACAGTTCTGAAAACCCCCAATCTCTGAACAGCACTATTCCTAGGAATAACCGCAGCATTTATTCTCATCTGACAGATGAACGCGAGGTATGTAACATCTTCAACTCGTTGAAAAATAGCGAATCACGCGATATTGAGGGCATACAAATTATTCCAGTTAAATATGTGCTGAATGTTGGTGCCCTCCTACTGACTTATATATATAATCTGGCGCTATCAACAGGTTGCTTTCCTAAATTAATGGAAATCTCCAGAGTAATTGTACTTTTCAAGAGTGGCGATAAAACCGATATGTCCAACTATCAACCGATTTCTATTCTGCCGATTTTTTCTAAGGGCCTAGAAAGAGTAATTCATAAAAGACTCATGAACTTCTGCAATTATTTTAACCTCATTAATCGGTCGCAGCATGGTTGGCGCCCAAACAGGTCCACTGATACAGCCTTACTTACGCAAAAAGAGATAATACTGGAGGCACATGAAAACAGGGAGATGTGCACAGGTGTTCTTGTGGATTTCTCGAAAGCTTTTGATCGGCTAAACCATCAAATACTACTCAACAAGCTAGAAAGATATGGAATCTGTGGCCCTGCAGCTTGTCTACTGAAGTCCTACCTACAGCATCGATATCGATGTGTAACAATAGATCAGTACGTTTCAACCCTTTAACCTATAACCACTGGAGTTCCACAAAGAAGTATTTTAGGACCGCTGCTGTTTATTGTATACATAAACGACATTACACATATCAGCAACCTTCCAAAATATCTTCTGTATGCAGACGATACGGGTCTCTTTTTTAGAGGCAATAACATTCCATTTCTCATTTCAAACATAAACAGTGTACTAGGAAAATTGAAATCATGGAGCACAGCAAATTTCTTGATAATAAATAGTAAGAAAACAAAAGCGGTACTTTTTCATTACCGGCAGAGTGTCGTTACATGAGAGCTTAGGCTAAAGTTAGACAACTCTATTATAGAGGTGGTACACGCAGTAAAAACACTACTCATTTTCTTTAATGAGAACATGAGCTGGGACCCTCACATTAGCTCCACTTTAACCAATTGATCAAAGTGCGTCGGAATGGTCGCGGAAATTTGCTCCTATCTAGCCGTATTGATTAAATTAAAAATATATAACGCATTCTTCATGTCGCGTGTTAACTACTGTTTTATTGTCTGTGGCACTACTACTCAAACTAATCTGCACAAGATATACATGCTGCAAAAGAAAGCAGTACGCTACATGGCAAATGTTGACTACTTCGCAGATACCAAAGAACTATTTAAGCGAATCAAAATCAAACCCGTTCATAAGCTCTACGACTTTTTCTGAGCTATAAGATATGAACACTCCATTTTTCACAATGACAACTTCTTGATAGCATTCTCATCCCTCGAATCAAACTCAAAGCCATACTCGTTTCTAAAACACGAAGGTTGGACCATTCCCTTTTGCCGTACAGAACATGGTAGGCAGGTGATGCATTATGCAGTTACAAGGTTACTAAATAAACTAATCTTTGAACGTTTTTCTCTTTAAACATGTAGTATACAAACTTTAAGAAATCACTTTTTGTAAGACGCTGTATTCCCTTTGCGTTAAAGTGTGACACGAATGACATTTGCATCTCTGTTAACACCTATGCGTTGTGCATTATTGAGCATGTACCAAGAGTTTATATCGCTTGTTCTGAATTTCTTGTATTATATTCTGTTATGTAGTGTGTGTGGATTTTGTACTTCTTTAAAACTTTGGCCCTGCTGTCTGCCATGTAGTGGGGCTCGGGCTCCCTCAAGCGAAAATCGTTCGCCTTCTTTGCCTGAGCCTGCTAACATAATAATGATGTAAATAAAAGTGACTTGACTTGACTTGACTCCCCATACGTCGGTCGATCCCGAAGATAGTGCAATGCCTGGCCGACCCGCGGTGGAAGTGAAGCAAGCGTTAAAAGGACACTAAAGGCAAATTACAAAGTTGACGCGGACTGTTTAAATACCTTTTCAGAAACTTCGCTACGCTTGTTTCGTGTCAAGAAAAGTCCTCGTTTAGGAGAAAATTGTATCCGAAGGGTCCGAATACCTTTTTCGAAATTCAAATCTCCCGCCACGGAACAGTGGAAGTGGTGACGTTGAATACATTACCGCCCTTTGCTGCCGTCGATGAGCAGAGCGGTGCCCGACAGACGGCGGCACCGAGCTAAGATCGAGCGGCAGATTCGCTGCTACAGCTGCTTTTCGGTAAAGTGGCGTAGACCATTAGGGCCTTCCACGACACCACATGGAAATTGAATTCTCTGCTACTTGCAGTTTAAGCGAATTTCGCAAGACAGCAAAACCAGCACTACGGCATCAGGAAAGTACTGAAAAGCGAAAGCACGAGCGGCGCAGATTCGAGGGAAAACGAAACCTTTCGACCACCCGCGTCGTTGTCAGTGGTAATTTCAATTAGTTCTTTCTTCTAAACATGAAATGGAACTGGACAAGTGGCATTTTATTTTTTTCGTATAATACGACACGAGGGGTGTTTTTGCAACTAGTAGTTGAGTACTAGTGACACTATTTAACTGAGGAGTGCTTTCGTCATTGGGCAAGTGCTTGAATGTACCGGAGAAGTCTCTAACCATGCTTTGCATTTACCTCGATTTTTCGATTATTAAGGCTGTGTTGCGATAACATTGACACCTTAGGGGTTCTCGAACACTAATCTATCGCTTCAGCTTGACTTCGTATTTGCCTTCAGTGTCCCTTTAAGCACTACCCATGCGTGGGCTGATGAGTACCCATGAGTTCGCCATCAAACACCCACATACACAGCTCCGCTGGTCCTCGTTCTTCACAGAGTGGAAGGGCACTGAGATTTATGTGGGCGTGTGTGTTACCAGTCGTCAGGTTTGCTACCAGCTTCTTTTTAAAGAAATACTGCCCCCGAAGGGGAAACGCAAGGATACTAAGGACCTCGACAGTTCACGACAAGAGTTTATGAATTTCAGAAGGGAGGTTCTTGTTGAATCGAAATCGCTTAACAAAGGTGTTCCGTACTGTAGCGATACCTGTGATACTGTGGCCGAATTTACCAGGGAGGACGACAAACTTATGAAAGAAATTAATTAAACTAAGACCAGTAACCAAGCTATGCAGGAGGAAAACCGCAGGCTAGCCCAGCGAATAGAAGACTTCGAACGCTATTCTCGAACAAACAGCTTTGAAATTAAGGACGTACCTGCAAACTATGAGCCACTTGAAGCAGTCGCGAAGTTGGCTGCGTTTGCCGATGAGCTTGTGACCGAAAGTGGCATTGATATTTGTCATAAAGTAGCAACCGCAGAGGGAAATGAAAAAAAAATCGTTGTCTTGCGGTTTGTGAGGCCAGAAAAGCGTAACGCAGTTTTTACGAAAGCAAAGAAAATGCAGATCACGACTGTCATGCTGGGACACAGGAATGCGATTGCCGTGTACATAAACGAGCATCTCACCCGAGACAACAAGCCGACACTTGGAGCTGCGACCGCAAAAAAGAGGCAGGTGGGTTGGAAGCACGTGCGGACAAAGGACGGGAAAGTCCTCGCACGTCGAGAAGATAGCTCCCCTGTTCTTCGGCTCATCAGCCTTGATGATGTAGAGCTCATGATAAACTATACTGAAGAGCCGTGATAAGCCTTTCAGAGCGCTCTCTTTCAATCCCAAGCTTATGTCTTACTTTGTTGTTGCGCCAAGATGGCTGTTCCGCCGACAAACCTAAAAGCACTGCCAAACGAAAACTCCCTAGCCTTCATTCCCCTTAATGCGGGATCATTGGAAAGTAAGCATGATGACATAGATGTGCTCATTGATTGTACTGGTGTAAAGTTTGACGTCATGATGGTCTCGGAAACTTGGTACTCATACCCGCACTCGCACCCGTTAATGTTCCGTTCACGCGTACTGGTTACCCAACCCTCGTGCTAAGCCGTCCACAACGCCGGGGCAGTGGCTTGTTGCTGTTGATTAATCGCGCTCATTAAGTGCAAATTCTGTAGGAATTCTGTCTCGAATCATAATTATGAAATATTACCTGTGCAAAACGGCTCCAGGAATATGTCAGTGATCTACTGGCCTCGTAATGGTCGGTGTCAAGTTTTTCTTGATTTTTTTAGGATATATTAGAATTAGTGTCCCAAAACAAATGTGTACTGTTTCTCAGTGGTGACCTGAACATAGATTTGCTATCTATTTCCAGCATTAGTAGGGATTTTCAAGCAATTCTCACTTCTAGTCGATATTAAAATGTTTTAAATGAACCAACCAGCATCACTGATAGAACAGCGAGCCTACTTGATCTTTTTATTACAAATGCACACTGTGAACTTGTGTCAAGTGGAACACCACCTTCCTGTCTTTGCTTTTATTTGGAATTGGAATGAAGTAAAGCGTGAATGAAACAGTCCTGTGCGCGAACAGGATATTACAGGTCATTCCCTACGTGCCTTTCGAATGAAAGCTCAGATTCGTCATTTGAGTAACGGTCTATCGTGTACCGACGCAGATATCATGTACCAAGCGATCATTGTGAATTTTAAAGCATATATAAAAACAAATTTGTAGATATCGTTATCAGAAAATGTAGACACTCTCGAAAACCTTTGATAAATACTGACCTTCACACGCAGACAAATTTGAAAAACGGCATACACTGGGAATTTGTGAACACAGAAGATCTCGACTAACTTACGGCTTTCAAGGTGTTTAGAAATAAGCTCAATGCTAAACTAAAAGTCGCGAAAAAAAGAGTATTATCAAGCCTATATTCACGGTGCGCTAAACCACTCTGCTGTGTTGACAGCATACTTGTGAACAAACACGTTGTCCGCGCACCAGATCTTTCGTATGTTTTAAATGATCATATCATAGCTGTCAGAGAGCGTACAAGTTTCAACAGAACATGCATACCCTCTAATCATGACAGAGCATATTTTTCTGGCAGTATGGTGTTTTTTCCCACAAGTGTGAATTAAGTTACAAATGTGTCTATAGCCTAAAAAATTCCAAGTGATGTGATGCAAATGATGCGCAAGTTAGGCCAAGTAAATTTGTCATAGACATAATTGCGCCCATTTTAGCTGAAATTTACAACGTATGCTTAGAAAATAGCCGCTTTCGGAAGGAAATGCAAATTGCAAAAGTGGTAGCAATCCACAACCGCGGAAATAGAAACGACCCAAATAATTTTAGGCCCATTTCCATTTTACGTGTCTTTTCAAACGGCTTATAAAAATCATACACAAGCAGATATGGTTTCTCACACAAGCACTCGCTCATCTCGACATCCCAGTATGGTTTTCCCAAAGGCAAGTGAATAGAATCGGCTTTACTAACGCAACAAGAATTTATACCTATGGCGCTTGATGCATATTTAGATCCCACAAAAACATTCGATACTGTTCATCATTTCACACCTTTAGCTAAGCTTGAACAACACGGAGTACGTGGTCATGCAAACGAATTTTTGCCTTCGTATCTGCAATATTGGTCTCAGTACGTTAGCCATAACCATTCAAACTCAAATATAAAGCCTATTCCATATGGTGTGCCACAAGAGAGCATTCTCAGACCACTTCTTCTCATTGTTTGCATGAATGATCTTTTTTCGACCGCTGAATATATAAAATGGATTGGATACGTAGATGATACCATCATTGTTTTTTCGGGGGCACAAATCCGGGCACTCTCGTCAATTATGCAAACATTGTGCCCCAGAATATTGCAAACTAGTGTGATAGAAACTATTTAAGAATTATTGATAAAAAAGCGATGATGTTTCGCACAAAGCACAAGGCCCTAAATCTTGAAAACAGGTTGTATATACAAAATGAAGACATTAAAATTTTAGAAGAGGGTAGAACACTAGGAGTTATATTTGCAGAAAATCTACTCTGGTAGAAACATGTCGAATGTTTTTGCGGAGAGCTAAAAAGAATAACGGAACTGTTACATAGACGCCAACATGTCCTGCCTACCACTGTGAAACGAACTGTGTATAACTCACTTTTTCTTTCTACCCTAAATTATTGTCACCTAGTCTCGACAACAACATCAAAACAAAACATCACTAAACTCAAATTATGTCAAAAACGAGCCATTCGTGCTGTAGCTAATCTTTCCCCCAAAGAATACACGTGCAAATATTTTTACGAGTACAAAATAATACCGGTTGAGTTCATTTACTCATTTCGTTTAGTATGCATGTACATAACTACGTTGAGAAGAGGAAATGTTGATTATGTAAATTTGTTTAACCTGAATCGTTGCGAGCTTCCCTATGACACGATACATGTTAGATTTGGTTAACATGTTTTTGTAGTAGTAATTGTGGTCAGCAATGCCGTAGGGCCTACCTCGTTGCTGATTGTCTGAACGCTCTAACTACCAGTGGATTAAACCCGGATGCTTTGTCTCCTCGTTCCTTTTTCACTTATTTCCTTTCACAAAACCCCGCTGTGGGATTCCAGTAGGCGTATTTGTTTATTATATACATATGAGTATGCATGAGCATGTGCATATTCTTATATATATATATATATATATATATATATATATATATATATATATATATATATATATATATATATATATATATATGCACGTATTATACGCACGTCGTCAATTTATATCAAGTATGATGCGTCCGATGTACTCAATTTTGTTTTGGTTATCTTTTTAGCGGCATTGCCATAGCTCATCTTCTGAAATTCGTTTTTGTGTACCTCTCTGATACCATTTTTTGTTTCTTTGTGATAAAAAAAACATATTTAGGGCATGTACCTCCATGTTACTGTATTGGACGTTTCTTTTTTTTCTTCGCATTTTCTGTAAAGTGTCTAGACTTATGTTAAGCTGTCACGTCCTTATGTTACTGCCGCACGCTGTCGAATTGCACCATAAGGGGACGGGCTTGGTCTAGCTGCAGTTGTGCAGATTTTTCCCGCCCCCCCCCCCTTTCTCTCTTTGTTGATAGACGAAATAAAGTCTGATTTGATAAAAACTGTGCACGAATCTTGATGGTCTAGGGCAACAAAATATTTGAGCCATTAGTTTTGACAGCAGTAGCTATGAAAGTTAATTTCATGTAGTCTTTATGTGGTGCGTTTTTGGTATTGTCGTGTTTACTTGGAACAAAATGTTGCCGAAAAACAAAACTTCATTTATCGCCCTAGGCGATTTGATCACATGCTTTAAGAGGAAGCTTTAGCTCGGGTGCTCCTATCTAAATACACATAAAAGGAAAATTCGTTTTTCTCGGCAACCACAGCACAAAATTCGACGAAGTTTGTTGCATTTAAAAGATCCATGTAAATCTAGTGACTGCTATTTTCGAATTGTTTATTTTAGTCCTCAACTTTTTATTAAGAATTGGCGAAAATCGAAAATTTGCAAAAAACTAAACAGTGAAGTTTACCACTCTGTAACTCAGAAACGAAACTAGGTAATACAATTCTGTGAATTGCATCTAATAGTACATCTAAAGCGGGCAAAATTTATATGTTACACATGAATCTGAATGAAACTAGTAATATGGAAATACAGGTTTTGCAGAGCCCTTGTAAACAGCGTAATGAATTCAAGTAAAATATAAAATGAGATATGGAATTAGTCGGCTTTTAATGGTCTAATGGATGCCGTTTACAGAACCGGGATATCTGTTTTTGATGCAGAGCTAATAATTTGTAAACTTCATGCTTCCATTATTTTCAAACCTGCGAATCCTTGAAAACATTTTTTAACAAGATCGAAATTCCGCTTCCAACAGTCACTAGAACTTAACTTTGTCTCTCACATGGAACAAATTTTATGAAAATCGGTCCACTTGTAATTTCAGAAAAACATTTCTGTGTTTCACATATGTTTGAATAGGCCTCATCGGAGTTTGGCCCGAGCTAAAGATTCCTCTTCAAGACAAATGTGTTAGCCAAGGAACAAACTAGCACCCTGAAGAGTGCAAACATTTGTTGCTGTGTTGTGAAAGATATGGCGCTTTCGCAACGGTTTTGTTGTGGATTGTAACGCTGTAAATCTTGTGTGGGCAGTGCACTGCCCCAGCACTGGAGGGGCGCCCGCCGAGTAATTGACACTGACTTTGAGAGCTATGATTTTGCGAACTACGTGCGGCGAAAATGATTGCAGGAACGGGGACACATCGTGGCCGCCATGTTGTGCCCATCACCTACTACGCTTAATAGCAACAATAAAATTAGCTAACCAATGAGCTTCAGAGCTGCACGTCTCGACAGGTGTACAGAGAAGATACCGTTTGTCGGCGACCAGCATCCTGCGACGGTTCCTGTTCCTTTCCTTCTGTAACTTCTGCGCTATGGGCCTTAATTTAAGCACGCCCAGGTTGAAATTCTGGAGTAGTATGATTATTGCGGGGGAAAGAAACAGTGCCGGCACTTGCGAGTGGTACCCATTCTCATATTACGATACGCTGAAAACAACAGCGTTTTTGTGTTACGTGGTAATGAACAAACTTATGCTATGGTGGAGGCATTGAAGTCTCTGCTAACAGGAACATTTTTCCTTCTCGGACGAAACTGGAAAAATAAAAGAATAGGGAAGTCGACCGAGAGGTTGATCTTCTCCTGTGCGACCTGGTTTACAACCTTACAAGGGCTGACTGCTATTCTTGAAGTTAGCGGCACCATTATTCTGGCTTTCAACGTGTTGCGCCTGGAGGCAGGCAGGTTAGTATTAGACTCATGAGCATGTGAAGTTACTGGCCTTCAAATAGTTGTCTGGTGAGAGGAGGCCCATGTAAATCGATTAATAGGACAAACTCTCACTAGCAGGGCCATCGCTTTTTATCATACGTGTACGAAGAAGCTTAAGTATACGTGCAGTCGAAATGACGTTTTGCTTCAGAGGTACGCTTTCACAACAGAATTTGACTTTGACACCAGTTCAGAGCACGAAATTGGGTGTGTATTTTCCATGCCGTCCATCCGTGTGTCCATTCTCTTACAGGGACGACCACCATGTACGTCATCGACAACACACAACGACGATTTATTTCCTTTCTAGGCCACCTCGTCACCTGCATATTCATCGTTGGCAAGGCGCAAAGTAAAAGTCAACTTCTTCACTATCGCCTCCAGATGAATTTGAACTGGAGCTCGTAATGTATATTTGGCAGTCGGACGCGCTAACCAATGAGCCATGGCCCAACTTCTTTTTATACTATTTATAGTATGGGAGCAGATGTTTCCGTCACCTGAAATTCCTGTAAAGCATTTTTTTTTTAACTGAGCCATCGCGCGGCAACGCTGGTTGGCCCGTAATGCGATGCTTTGCGCTCAAAGATCAGTGGCCTCTGTGCGTGCATTTTTAGAGGCCAGAATGAGCATTACTATATTTTTACGAGGATTAGCCTATGTAGCATCGAACAGAAATGGTCCTTACAAAATGGCGGTGTGTGTACGTGCGATTCCTTGTTACCAGCCTCGTCTAAACAGTCGGTCACAAAAAGTAGGCGTAGATTAGAATGTTGGTGATGAGCCTCAAACGTGGCACATACTACGAATAGAGGATGCGCCGCATGAAGGCGGGGAAAATATCGGGAGAGGGTACCGCGCGGCACGAGTGAAGCCAAGCTTATCGGCCCAACACGTAACCGCTCGTGAAGGCACGCGGTAGGTTTTAGTGTCCCCGCACCGCGGACTGAGCAACGGCACAGCAGCCGAACAAGTGCGCATTGCTTAAAAACTAGCTGAAGTGAAACATGCCTGGCCAGTGCGCAGTCTCTCACAGGTCATGTGTAGGGCCCATACTGCACGGGAAAACGGAAGAGAATGGCTTCAAGCAGAGTTACTTGTGAAGACTTGCTGCGTGACGTAACTCTGAATCCAATTTTTTTTTCTTCCTCCATGACTCGGTCTAAAATTACATAGTTGGTGAAAAACAACGCCGAAAACATCTACAACGTCAACTGCACCTGCAATGCCACAGCGACAGTGCTAGGCAATTTACAAAACAGCGCACCAGATGCACAGCCGTCAAGTGCCCTATGTAAGAGCACCTCAAATATGTAAGAAAAATGAAATAGCTAAAATATCGTAGGAGGTACTTCGTCACTTCACACGTGAAATTCTAAACTGTCGCACAATTCAAGTACCTTTTAAACAGTAAAATGAGCATTTATATTTTGAAACTCTTACCTGAAAATAATTAACACGTCCTTAACCGCATCCCCCCTGCCTGCGTAAACAGCCTTTAACCGCTGGGTTTTGTCTAATTTCCTGTAATGGGCGAACGCAATAAAGTAAAAAGTGGGCAAGTGAAAAACAACATGCTGGTCTTCATTGCAGAATAATGCTGCCGCAATAAATGAGTCGCGAATGCGGTGCGTTACGGCGATTGTACATTTCGCTGTTTCTGGCTGTCGTATTTCTTGGCGACAATTTGCAAAGCGCAATGATATCTTTGAATCCATTATAAGATTTCTTTGTTTCGCTGTTGATTAACTTAAAAACCTATGTGAAAAGGTGATCGTCACATTAGCTTCGTAACTAAAAGCTGTCATGCAACAAACCTCGTTCGTATTGCTCCAAATTTCCGTCAGTTTGATAGTTTTGTTTTGGCCCATTTTTACAATGCTCATTTTAAAAGTACACAGGAGAGGTTGTCGGAACAATTTTGTGTCTCCAGTAATTTCTTGGAAAATGTAGTCAAAACCAGCTTTCTAATCGCTAAAGAAGAAGAGAGAAAAGCCAGGCAATCAGTAACACGAGTGTTACATATCTCATTATTCCTACTTTTTCTTGAACCCACGCTGGCGTTCGAGAAAGAGTGTCGGACGGTGCCTACCAATGCTTTTAAACATGTAGCTATGCAGTGGGCGAGAAACAAACACCCGAATTCATCTATTTAATGGATGATGAAGACTTATAGCTAGGTTGGCTGATGCTCTCACAAAGATTCCAATGAGTTGAATTGCTTCAGAAAAAAAATATTTTTTTTCGTGATGCACCGTGCCAACCATCCGTGTCCCGAGAAGACTTCGAGATATACGTAACGCTGCCAATTGACGCACAATATTTAATTGACGCTTCGCTTCGTAAATCGATTAGCAAAACCTGGGCCGATGAAGGTCCAGCTACGAAATCCTGTCAAGCTGCACTTTGGCGGTGCGTAATCACACTGGCAGAAAAGAGCGCTTACCTCATCATGTACACTGTTTTTTCCCGTCGTGTGCGTTTTTGTCAGAGAATGAGAAAGTTTGCCGTTGCTCTAAATGCAGCAAAAGTGGCTAAAATTCCGCGAGGGAGCAGTTTAAATATCAGCACGCAAGGAGTCCTGAGGCATGAATTTACTGAATTACATAGAATATAGCCCTTATATCAGCTGTATACACCTCATGAACAATCTTCGGCTGTAAATGGGCTTTCTCTGCAACCTGCATACAGGAGTCAAATTCATAACACTTCAAAGTCAATGACTTCGTGGTTGTCCGAATGAAACAGTCGCTTTCAGGAGCCAATTTAAAAAGAGCCACTTTAAGCGTCGCCAGAGGCGTCCGCTCACCTATCACGTCCGCTCACCTATCACCTATCAAGTACGAGCTAGAAATATGGAATGCGCGCAGCGACGAACATTACGAAGTTTGTTTTGCTGTTTGATCAAAATTAAATTCACTTCTTGTGTTTTGCCTGCCAAAAACCACGATTTTATTATGAGGCACGCAGTAGCGGGGAACTCCGTATTAATTTTTACTACTTGTGATTCTTTAACGTGCACCCAAAGCATGCTAAACGATCGTTCCTGCATTTCGCCTTTGCTGCTTGATTATATGCGAGAAAAAATTCAAGCGTAGTCTACTTTCGTTTTCCTCAATAGTGGCTTCAATGATAAACTATAAAATGATATACATTTGCAATCTATACATACATCTCAGCGAGTGAAACTTCTACTTTGAAATTTCTGTAGTCAAAACACGGTACTAAGTTTTGCTATCTCTGGCAACTGTAAAGGTATACGAGAAGCCTGAGAAATGGCCGAACTGAATTACGGACGGCTTGCTAGATGAATGTGTCTTAGGAACACAGCGCCGTGATTTATTTCATGCCCCGTAGTCTTTACGTTTGCTAATAAAGATGTGTACCTACATGTAAGCTCCAGACGCAATACCATGTTCTTCTCTGCAACGTATTTGTCCAGTGTAAGAGTTGCTAAGTGCCCAGATATATATTAGAACTGAAATATGGGCGAGGTTGTAGGAATTTTTGATTTTTTTAACCAAGCGCCATGATAAGTTTTGTGCTTGTAGTCTTTTCTCAAGCGATATCGCTCTTTGACCTCGTAAACTATCGCACCTCTGTTTTTTTTTCATTCGCCTTTGGCGTGCAGAGGCGCAACCGATGACAAATGTAGAAGCAACGATTGCTTTATGTGGGGAGATGTGTGGGTCGCAAAAGCAAGAAAGTATATTTGCAGCAGCACGGATGAGCATCACGAACGGCGGGCTTGCAAGAGAACACAGAATTATGCGTAGAAGTGTAGACTGAATGCGGTTCATTGTTACAATTCATGCGCTTTCTACATGGATCGCGAGAACGGAATAAAATAGTCACGTCATTGCGGAACCAGCTGTTACATACGTCATGCATTATACAAACTAAACTTCTAGCGCTTCTCAGGTGAATATGAAATTATCAATACAAAGAAAACGCAAATTCACTGAAACTAAACATACTAAATCTTTATTTCTTTGCACAAAAACACTACCAATTGCAGAAAATTTAAAGAGGGTAGTGGTGTTGAAGTTAAAAAGCAATACAGGGGAAAAAAAGAAAAACGTACTCTCATTGCAAAATTGCCAAAAGAAGCTTGAACAGTACAAAGAAGAATGCTGAAATACACCAGGAACAAGAAATGGTGAAGATGGCACGGCAGCAAACAAGAATTGTGCCAAGTAAAAAAGAAATGAGAAAGAAATGTCATCAATGATTAACATATACAAGATGCGTGCGTAATATGAATGGCGGCTGAAAGTGCTACAAGATTTGCATGATACGTATTAGAATGGCAAAGAAAAGAAATAATGCGTCATTATTAAAAATATATATAATAATAACGTTTGTGAAAAAATTCAATGTCAGTTATGCATGCATTAGAGGGCGTTAGATGGTTCCGGTCGTTAGCTGTGCGGGGCATGAAATATTAAAGGTGGTCTTAGTATTGCAGCGGATGCATGCAACTTTATTTTGTGCTCTACACGAGATGAATATAGGGGGGGGGGGGGGGGGGTAGAAATTTGCTGGCCGCGGCATATCAGCACGATTGTAAATTTAACGGAAACGACATAGACCTTTGGGTGTAGTGAAATTCATGGCAATAAGTGATTTTTCATTAATTTTACGCTGGCTGCGTGGCTGTAATTGGAATCGATAAAAGGAGTTGGGCGTAATCCTGGACACCTTCAAAGACTTGAGATAAGTCAGCTTGGTAGAAGTCAGGATGGTGGTACAGGATGTCCATAGGTGAAGGCCCTGTCAGGAGGCATTGTTGCCTCCTTTTGCCGCGCCTCGTGGACATCCTGTACCCCCTATGTATGTCAAAATAAACTGAATTGAATTGAATTGAATTTATCAGGGTCCCAGATTGAAGCTGCATATTCTCATTTTGATCGAACAAGAGTTTTATAAGTAAACACTTTAAGAAACACACGGGCTTTTACTGAAGTTTTCCCGGAGTTACCTAGTTAGCATTACCGATTATCGAGTGAATATCAGCTTTGCGAGTCAAGGAAGCAATTATGGAAACTCTTAAGTACCAATATACAAGATACAGTGTGTAGTGAAATCTTGTTTAACCTTTCACTCACGAGCGTGGCCTACATGGAACCTTCCAGAAAAAAATTTTTTTTCTTGCTGAGTTTTGCCAATGACTGCAAAGTTTCTTGCTGAATGTCTTCGACCAACACTGACAGATAGCAGCAAGCGTAATTTGTTTATTTAAATCAGATGCACTGGACGAGAAACAAGAAGTTTGACACGTGATGCCCTTACTTTTGGAAAGCAGCATCACAGGCGACACATCGAAGCAAAATATGCGGATGCGGTAGCATGAAACATGTAATGTTAAAAAAATTAAATGTGCTCCTATGGTTCGCATATGACGGGAGCTGTCTATACCAATTCCAAACGAAGCCTTATGTGGCCCGGGGTTAAGTGGAAGCTTTAGATCGGGCTTTCTTGTCTAAATACACGTAAAAAGATTATTCGTTTTTCTCGGCAACCACTGCACCAAATTTGGCAACGTTTCTTGCATTCAAAAGAAACACCTAAATCAAGTGGGTGTTGGTTTGGAATTTTTCGCTTATTTACGAACGTAAATTTTCAGAAAACGATGCTATCAAGTTTACAACTCTGTAACTCAGCAATGATAAATGACATCACAATTCTGTAAACTTCATCTAATAGTACATCTACCCTATTGCCAAACCCAGTGCAAAGTATGCAGTGTCCAGTGCAGCGCCGGATTATGGGCCCAGTGCCGCACGCTGGATGCTGGGGCGCTGGGCAGGCATGGCGTACTGGGAGGCGCGTGCTATACTGGTGCGAAAAGGAGCTCTCGCGCGGTAAATACGCGGTGCCTGGACACCGTGTATATTTTTTGAATACACAAAACAACAGAGCATTTTAGTGCAATCCCAGATCTCATGCCCGGTACTTAACCGCTACACCACGCCAGCAGGTGTGCATGGACTGATAATTTGCCATGTCAAAATCAAGAAGCAATTTTAGTTTCACACAGATATGTCTCGCACAGACATGGTAGATGCGCTATCGCCCAGGAACTAAAATCACGCCTGTACCACAAAGAAAAATTTGCTGTTCGTATTCAGAAACATGCTCGGAAGTGCCAGAACATCAATGTTCACTTGCTAATAACGCGCTTAGAGAGTGCAAATCCGTCAAAAACTATACTGAAGCAAATGACGAGTCCATTATCGATTACCTTGAACTAGCACTGGAAGACTTCCATGGCGATGATGTTAACTACCTATGGCTAAAGCTGAAATCCATTTGCCACTTCTGTATTGATAACTTCGTCCCTAGTAAAATGAAGAAGGTGCACCGAAAAAATCCTTGGATCGATCGAGATATAATCCACCTCGTTAAAAAAGTAAAAAGATCCCGAAGGCAAAAAAATTTTGGCACAGTGTTCGACGAGCTAAAACAAACACTCACTAAAAAAATTAGAGCAGGTAGGCAGTTTTATTGCTCCCACACGCCCACCCAATTTCTTAAGACTGACCCTGAAAAATTTTGGCGACGTTTGAACTATAATAATAGGCAAGCTCTTGACCACCTAAAGATTGGTGGTCAGATAATTCAAGATAAGCAACACCAGGCATCCAAATTTAATCATTACTTCCATTCTATCTTCTCTGAGTCTAATCAGTGCTCTCCGGTCATTGCTGAAGATGTGGAAAACGTAAATTCTGATTTTATAACAGAAAAGGGCATATTTTTTATGCTTTTAAATCTAAACACAAAAAATACATGTGGTCCTGACGGCATTTCTAATGCTTCTCTTCGCCGCTATGCCGAGTGGCTCTCACATTTTCTTCTCGTAATTTCCCGCTCGTCTATATGTTGTGGCACAGTTCCATCAGACTGGCGGGTCGCTCGTCTTGTACCTGTATTTAAGAAAGGCGACCCTACATTACTATCAAACTATCGCCCTATATCACTGACGGTTACATCTTGCAAGCTTTTAGAGCATATTATCTCAAATTACATGACGGTATTTCTTAAAAAACGTGGTATTCTGTCCCCGTGCCAACACGGCTTTCGTAAAAGGCTGTCTACCACTACTCACCTGCTCTCTAGCGTCTACGCTTTTGCCTCCGTTCTTCATGAAGCCGGCCAGGTTGATGTTATATTCCTCGATTTCAGCAAAGCTTTTGATTGGGTCTCTCATTTTGGCTTGATAAAACTAAACAACTATGGGTTTCCGCCTAACATTGTAAACTGGATCTGTGCATATTTGAGCATGCGCAGACAATTCGTCGATGTTGAGGGCCATTACTCTGGATGTCTCCCCCTAAATTCGGGAGTGCCGCAGGGAAGCGTGCTCGGACCGCAACTTTTCCTAGTATACATTAATGACATAACAGCATGCATAGACGATAGTGTGAGTATTAAATTGTTCGCGGATGACTGCTTACTTTACAAAAAGATTACAGTTGCCAATGATCAAGTCATCCTGAGTAAAAGTCTTACTGCAATATCTGACTGGTGCGACACCTGGGAAATGAAACTTAATGAAGAAAAAACGGTTTTTATGCGCATTACCAACAAAAAACACCCTCTAGCATATCAATACACTATTGATCAATCTGCGGTCTCTGAAACAGACTCCTTTAAATACTTGGGTGTAACCATCAACAATCGTCTAACCTGGTCGTAGCACATTGATAATGTTTGTGCGTCTGCTCGACGTAAACTCGGCCTACTGAGACACAAGCTGAAACATTCTCCTCCATCCGTGAAACAATTGGCATTCAACACACTCGTAAGGTCGCGATTAGAATATGCTCGCGTCGTCTGGGACCCTTTCACGAAAAAAATATTTAATAACTTTAAAACATAAACAGGCTTGGCATCCGCTAAATATATAATTGTTATGGACGTTATGACTCCCCCTCTCAATTGATTAATGAAAATATTATTGCCACCCTAGAATCCCGAAGAAAGGTAGCACGCCTAACTGTGCTTTTCCGCCTTTGGAAACGGGAACTACAACTTAGTCATTCACCCTGTTTCCAGCCGCTACAAGCTAGAGCTACCGGAAGTTATCACCCCGACAAGATAACCACTATTTTCGCGAGTACGAATTGCTTTAAATATTCCTTCTTTCCTAGAACAATCAATGAATGGAACTCTTTGCCGGCCGATGTATTCCTGTCCAATAACATATTACATGCCATTGAAAAACTGCATTTCAAATAAACGTGTGACCGCATGAGTACTTTCATGCGTCTTAGCATGAAAAAAAAACAACCTGTGTAAACTGTGTAAAAACTGTGTAAACTGGTACTGTAAATATTTCTCTCCTTTCAATTCAATCCCTTGCATTGTATGCTTGTAGAATGTGTTTTTATGTATTTATATCATCCTTCAATGTACCTCGCATGATTCAATGTATTTCACATTTCACATGCATTTCTTTTCTTTGAACGTATTTAATCGCATTACTGTATGAACGAATTCCCTCCTGCCTGGGTCACAAATTGGCCTGCAGTATTCTGTAAATTAATAAATAAAAAAATGATATTTTAACTTCGGAAATGTCCTAATGAACCGCCGACCCGGGACGCTGTATGGGCTGTTACTGCCAATTTTGATAGCCGTTTCTTGTTCTTCACGCGAGAGATATGCAACGTTTTCTTAGTTTAGCGATGCCTTTCAGTCGACACATCTGTCCAGCAATATATCTTCGTAAGAGAAGCGCAGGCTAGTGCTGGGAGCCTTCGGCGACAGCACATTTACCTGTGATTATGACACGTCACAACGGCGCTCATCGTTCCTTGGGCCGTGATTGCAGACATGAAGAAATGGTTTTTTTAAGAACACCTGTGGAAAAGCTGAAATATAAAGTGATTTATACTTGTTAGACTTCTTGATTCCTGAGCCTAGATGCGCCGATAGCGTGCAGACAGTCTCGGCGGATACGATAGGCCTAAGGTTCGGTGGGGCTCATCTCGGCGCGGGTAGGTGGCGAAAGCTAAAATGTGTGTACTTAAGCCTCAGAACTTTTTAACGCGATAGCGTTAAGGAGCTCGTGTCGCAGAAAAGCCGGTGTCGTCGGCGTCGGGTGTCGGCGTTTGCGGCGTTGACCGTGAGCGATAAATCACGGCAGGCGCTTCATAAATAAAAAGCAACTTCCAAGATTGGCCCGGTGGGAATCGAACCAGGGTCTCCGGAGTGTGAGACAGAGACGCTACCACTCAGCCACGAGTTTTTTTACTACAATAGGGACAGTTGAAGAGCACGAATCGCCTCCGCTTTGTTATCAGTGCGATAATGTCAATCAACGGTAGGGTTCGAACTCGGGGTCCGTTCGAGCACGTCTGAACGACTTTTGGATTTCATATCCACTCCACAACACTGCGACAACGGCGACAACTCTCAGTCATATGTTACGTGCGAACTACTAAAAAACACGGCGTCCTCCGCACTTGCGTGGTTTCGTTCAAGAATTTAGCTATCCGCCCAGTCAAAAGGGAAAATGCAAAAAAAAACGCAACTGATCTTCAGTGTCAAATGCGCATGAATAAGCAGGACAGCTCACGCACCTTTATTCCAACTGCGACACGAAATAGAGTTTTATGACCCCAAGATATAGTGCTACTTAGGAAAAGAGTTTAGTATCAAGCGATGGAACTGTATAAAGCATTTAATATTCAGCAGCGCTCGTCCTTGCGTACTGGAACCAGCGCGGCACAAACATAACCAGCGCAGTTTCCAGTGCGAATCAGCGAACTGCAGCGAGAACCAGCTCCTGTGCAACATACACCAATGCGCCACAGCGTCGTGGCAGTGGAACCAGTGTCTCTTCCAGTGTGACCCAGCTCTTATTCAGTGTTCTCACTGGTGTCCCAGTGAGTCCCAGCGAGCGCCAGCGTACCCAGTGCGATCCAGTGCCAAAAAGCGCGCTGGTTTCGCACTGGATGGCACTGGATGACACTGGTTTTTGCATTAAGGTATAGGGGACAAAATAGGTATGTTACGCATGAATGTAAAACAAGTTTAATAATATGGAAAATAGCTTTTGCAGAACCCTTGTACACAACGTAACAAATTCGCGTAATATGCAAATTGGCATATCGTATTTGTCCGCTTTGAATTATCTAATGGATGCCGTTTACAGAACCGTGATATCTCTTCTTGATGCAGAGTTAATAATTTGTAAACGTCCTGCTTTTATTTTTTCCGGCCTTTCAAATTTTTCCAAATGTTTTTAATAAATTAAGGCCCTTAATCGAAATGACGCTGTCAACGGTCAATATAACTGAACTTTATCTCTCAAATGCAACGAATTTCATTAAAATCTGTCCAGGAACTATCTCAGAAAGGCCTTTCAACGTTTTACATGTATTTTAATAGGCCGCGCTGGAGTTGGGCCTGAGCTAAAGGTTCCTCTTGAGCCAACTGCCAGGGCTCTATCCCGCTAGCTGGAAAATATTCTGCAATGCATGTTTGGTTAGTTTCCTTAAGTTTATTTTTCAACGTGCGTTGCACATTTCAGTACAAAATACAGAAGTATTCGGGTATTTATACATGGGTTCACGTTTCTCTCTTAAAACACTCGGGAAAAAAATTTTTTTTCACTTATCCAGGCGCTGTTCTTGCCCACATTTGACAGAAAGAAAACATCTTGGAGTCTACGTCATTCAGTGTCACACTTGCCAGAGTTAATTGCTTGTTTTTATAAAACAAAGCAATAAGAAATTGCTTTTGTCTATTAGAAAAATGTGGCAGTTTTGCTCGAAAGCCAAGCATCGGTTGCGATAGCAAATTATTAGACAGCTATACGAAGTATGCATAGTAACTTAATAGGTTGTATAACCTTCTGAACGTTTGCTTAGCAAACAAAATAACAAGCATAGTGCCGAGTGCGCCCAAACAAAAGCACATCTCGTTCGTTGACTGCGGGAACTCGCTTTCACAACGCTGGCGTGTGGAAGAGCAGCAGCAGCAGCGAGCGAATGGACCTTCGCGTGCTGCCCCCCGTTTCAACGCGAACGAAGCGGCGAGAACGCAGCGCGAACGAAGCTACCAGCCCTGCGCGGCCCTAGACTGTACTCATTGCAAATCACATTCAAGATAGGACCCACGCAGCCGTGCTCAGCTGCGCCTTACGTAGCCGCCGCTAGAGTAAAGCGCACCGCCCCCTCCTCTCCTCCGGGTGCCTTGCGTGCGATGGAAGACGGCGCACTTACGTTTGCGTTTTCACCGCTTTCCTGCTTTGTGCGCACGAGATCGAGTCCCTATCTTCGGCTCACCCTCGCACGCGATCACTCGCACCCACAGCATACAGCGCGCAGCCGGGACGTTATATAACCTGGACTTTACGGAACATCATGGCGACGACGATGGCGACAAGAATGGCGGAAATGCGCCTGAAGTGTCCATATAATTGCTATCGCAATAGAATAGTTGATTCTGAGGCACTGCTAGCACAAAATTCAATCGCCGCCTGCGCACAACTGCAAAAAAAAATGTGCCGTTCGGGCACAGTTTCAGCAAGTTTCCCGCTGCTTTGAAACACGCGGCAACTGCCCTGAGTTACTGCTTTCTGCAGTTGGCAACAGAAGGCGACTCCAACTCATCAGAACACCGTCACAGCAAAAAATAATAATAATAATAATAATAGTAATAAATAAAAAAGAATATGAAGAAATAACAATAAAAAATTACCGACGATTACGTTACTTCCTAATGCGAAATTTGAGCGCAGCAAATAAGCTGTTTCACCTTTTCGATAGATTGAGGCAAAGAAATCGAGCAACACATGTATGCGCTATCACAGAATTTTTTTTTATTTTTCACACGTATTCCTTTAACAAAGACTCCACTAACAGTTCTTGACAGTCATGAAGGAAGCTTTGTGGTCGGAGAAATAGACTGATATATGTTCGACTTGGTACACCAATGCTTGATTCTCAAAGACGAGATCTATACAAGTGCCTCGCGAGGTTGTCACAGCCGTGGGACGCGTTACGAGCGAGAGGAACGGGATGTTCTCCCGCATAAGTGTTAGGAAATTCCTGTTTGTCTTTATGTCAACATTAAAGCACACACTGAACACAAACTTCCAAACGGATTGTCTGTAAACTGTCGCCGGAAAGCATTTGTTGCACCCTGACTGTTTGCGAGCCTTTGTTTGCGTTTGGCCTCGGCCTCGGCCGCGCGAACGGTAGAGTCTTCTCTGCGACGGCGATGAGCTTCTGCTTCAGCCTCGCTTACTGCTGGTTGCTCTCAACGGTGGCGATGAGCCTCCGCTTCGGCGGTGCGAACGTCAGGGTCTTCTCGGCGGCGGCGATGAGCTTCTGCTTCAGCCTCGCTTACTGCTGGTTGCTCTCGACGGCGGCGATGAGCCTCCGCTTCGGCGGCGGGAACTGCAGGGTCTTCTCGGCGGCGGCGATGAGCTTCTGCTTCAGCCTCGCTTACTGCTGGTTGCTCTCAACGGCGGCGATGAGCCTCCGCTTCGGCGGTGCGAACGTCAGGGTCTTCTCGGCGGCGGCGATGAGCTTCTGCTTCAGCCTCGCTTACTGCTGGTTGCTCTCGACGGCGGCGATGAGCCTCCGCTTCGGCGGCGCGAACTGCAGGGTCTTCTCGGCGGCGGCGATGAGCTTCTGCTTCAGCCTCGCTTACTGCTGGTTGCTCTCGACGGCGGCGATGAGCCTCCGCTTCGGCGGCGCGAACGGCAGGGTCTTCTCGGCGGCGGCGCTTAGCGTCTGCTTCGGCGACGCGTACTCCTGGATCATCTCGACGGCGGCGACGGTAAGCTTCTGCTTCGGCGGCACGCACCTCTGGATTCTGACGGCGACGGCGCTGGGCCTCTGCTCTGGCAGCTCGTTTAGCAGCAGCAGCAGCAGCAGCAGACGGAGGACTTCCATCGGTCGTCTCGCTCATGGCTCAGAAAGAACTGGCAGATAATTTCGCAGTGGCGAACGGCAGCGGCGATTTCGGCTCGGGCGGTGCACATATACAGATCCGCCGCCACCGATCTGGCTCTCTGGTTGCCACCGCACAGGGCGAACGGCAGCGGCAATTTCGGCTCGGGCGGTGCACATATACAGATCCGCCGCCACCGATCTGGCTCTCTGATTGCCACCGCACAGGGGTTGCATTGGAGGAGGAGCGAAGAAAGGAATTAAGTTCGAGCCGGCGCTTTGACAACCGGAGACTCGCAGGAAGAGGGGGGAGGGGGGCGGCGTGTACACCCAGCGGCAAACGATGGGGGCAGAAGCGCGCGCAGCAAGCGGACAACACGATAAAGGGAGGAGGGAAGAGATAGCAGCGACTGACTGATGCCGCTGACGCCGATAGTGAGTCAACCCCAGCTGCGGAGTTGGTTTCAGGGACAACACCGCCGATGCCGACGCAAACAATATGATACTCTCGCTTCCGCAGCGCTAAGAACCAGGTCTAGCCGTGGGAAGGTGGTCAAGTATTCGTCGACGTGCCGGGGCCTACGTGCAATAACCGGCGCGTCGGCAACTGAAGAGCACCCTATCCGCCACACAAGAACAGGGGGGGGGGGACCCTTTCCTCCTCTTTCTGCATGGCGGCGACGGTGTTCTATGCAGTCACGTTATCTTGACTCTCTAGCGGCGTCAGCGGCATCCAGCGGTATCAGTCGGTCGCTGCTAGCGCTGTGGGGATGAAAGGGGGGCGGAGCTGGTTACGAGGCCGACGACAACGCCGACGACGACGCGAAACCCAGGAACGGACGCCAAAGAGCTGCGCTCTAAAATAAATTCTGGGTACTTCGATGCGAAAATCTCATCACGAGACATGTCGTAGTGAGGGACTCCAGATTAATTTTGACCACCTGGGGTTCTTTAAAGTGCACTCAATCGTAGGTCCAGGGTTGTTTTAATGCGAAAGCTTTACTGGCCGCGAACTTGAGATATCGCTGTGGCGGTGCTCCGACGAGGAAAATAGTTTAGGATTTGACCCGGTTTCGCCATTAGCCCTCGGCTATTGGTCAAAAGTTTTCGGGCTGCACCCACTTTACCTGCCTGTAACGCGACGTCAGAAAACCGCAAAAACTCCTCGCGTCGAAGTGACGCATACGCGATAAAGCGGGGGCTACATGGGGCGTTTTTCTCCTGCGATTATAGCGCGCAAAAAAAAACGCGTTGGCGGGACGCCGGCCAGGCTACATGAGGCGTACGAGCGGCGAACGCCGCCGCAGTGTTGCCATACACGATAAAAATGTTTTGGCTACCACTAAATGAACGAGCAATGCTTATATATTGTTTGCTTGTGTTATAATTAAAAAATTATGCAATAAATACCCCACTAATATGTCTATAAACAATACCAGGTATGTTTAGTATTTTGTCGATATTTTTGTGGATGTTCAGCGGAGAGAGTTGGCCCGAAATGTTTCGTCTGGCGAACTTGTGCGACTGAAACGGGTGTGAGGATTGCGCAGAGTTTTAGCGCACGCGCGCGAAGTGTTCAAGGAACGGCAAGGAAAGGTGGGACGGCTGGCCGATCCCGCCAAAAACAGATGGAAGTGACTCCGACAGGAACTTCCGGTAGTGTCAGACGCGTACGCACCGCGTCAAAATCTAGCAGGTCCTGATCGGCGGCGGCGGGCGTTTTTCTCGACGCCGGGCGTCAAATCGGCGCCGTGAGGCGAAAATCGCCTCAAAAACGCTCCATGTATTCCGGGTTTTAAGGTGCCTTAGTATGCCAAACAAAACTGAACTTTCTTCTGAATAGCCGCAGACTGCCCCGTTATGAATTGAAGAAAAGATGGCTGCCGCCGATCGCTCAGGTACTGGTGACTCGCACCTGCCGGAGAGCACGGGTTTATTTGCTTATAATAAATATTTTTTCGCGGCTAAGTAATGTTTTCGAGCACTTTCGGCACGATTACGACCTCGTTCTGCCAACTCTTCTTTGCTGAGCATCCGTTTCAGCGTCATCCTTAAGCTTCTGTTGCATGCCGCCATGATTTTCGACCACCCACCGCAAGCTATGTAAAGGAAAGCCGACCGATCACAGACGCTGGCACCACCCTCTTCATCCAGTTAACGATTTTCAGTGCAGTGGCTCGGCCCCATCCAATGCCTCTACACTTGAGCGTGCCTTTCACCTCTTGTCAGCCAATTACAATCCCCATAGTGCCAGAAGAAATATATAACGTTATATGTCACTTAAAACCCAGCAGTGCTAGAATAGATGAAGTTCTACCTGCTACCATTAAAATGATAGCCCACCTAATTTCTGATATAATGTCTTATATTGCGAATTCGATATTCAAGACTGGTGTGTTTGCTAACGAGCTTAAGCGCGGTAAAGTCATTCCAGTTCTCAAAAAAGGTGACAGCACATTCATACATAACCACCGCCCTATTTGTATTTTACCTTTTTTCGGCAATGTTCCGGAGAAAATAATCGCATGCGTCTAACCAAATATCTCACTAAATTTAATAATTCTCTCTTCATGCCAACTTGGCTTTCGTAATGGATACTCCACAGATTTGGCACTCGTACATCTAACTGACCAATTAAAAAACATTATTTACGATGGTCTATTCGCAGGTTCAGCTTTCATTGATCTAACAAAGCATTCGACTACTTAAACCATATTATCCTTTTTGCTAAGCTTGAGGCTATCGGTGTTTGCGATCCTGCGCTCTCACTATTAAAAAGTTACGTGTCAAACATAGTTCAGATGGTGTCGGTGTCTAATGTCTATTTCAGATAACAAACCACTAACCTTGGCGCCCCTCAAGGATCCATCTTAGGACCACTACTGTTTTTGATTTATATCAACGACCTACGTAACTGTTTGCCGTGTACTAAGTGTATTCTGTGCGCTGATGATACTACCATATTTGCCTCTGATAAAACAAGTCACTTCTGATTAACAAGCTAAATATTGATGTAGAAAATGTTTTAAGTTGGTGTAATGCTAACCTATTATCTATTGTTGCCACCAAGTCTAAATTTGTTGTATTTTCCTCACATCAACAACATTCGGCATCCTCCCCGTCTTTACCTTTTGGCTCACACTCTATCTATGCCAGTCCATGCTCATCTTTTCTTGGGATTGCGCTTGACTGCAGCTTGATGTATAAAGATAACATTTCTCACATCAAAAAGAAAATAGCATACGATATTCGCGTTCTAATTAAAACTCGTCCGTACTTTACACATTATACATTAATCCCTCTATACCACTCATTCATTCACTCTCATATTAACTACGGCATAATTTCCTGAGGTCACACTTATAATACTCACTTGGCATCCCTCCAAGTAAACCAGAACCAATCGATAACAATTATTACAAGCAGTTCAGGCTTTGCAAATGGAAAATTCCTACTACATGTAAACAACATCCTAACCATTTCAGAACTCACCAAATATAATCTACGAATTTTATTCTACAAATATATGACTAAGGGTCTACCATCAATGTGCTTCTCACCTTGTGACCTGATAGCTCATAGTCACACTAGATTTGCACTCAACGATAATTTCCGTCTACCTAAAGAGCGAACTATGGTAAACAGACTGCGGAATTTTCCTCGATATCGCTTTGGAATACTCTACCACCTATAATCAAAAATGCAAGAAATTTGTACCAATTTAAAAGAGAACTAAAATAATTCATAATAAATACTTACGGAAATTGTCCATTTTTTATAATTTCATTTTCCTTTTTTCATATTGGCATGCTGTTAATAAGTGTTCTTATTACTCATATGCTATAAACATGTTTTGATATTACTCTTAGCTCTCATCTGTACTACTATTGCTTTAAACATTAAATAACATCATTAGTGTCTTTAACAGGAGGTCCCCATACAGTCTTTGACTAGGGGACCTCCTTATGTATACTACGCACATGTAATTATCTGTACTTTTGCTAATAAATACATATTGAAATTATGAAATTAGATCAGAAAAGCCGCTCTGTGTAGGCAATGTTACTCGTGTTTAAAGCAAACAAAAGTGGCCTCCTTTGAACGAGGAGAGCGTTTTCTGGTCTGTTCGGACAACCCTGTCGGTGACCGCCCGATGCTTGCGTCGGCGGTTACGCGAATTTGACGTCAGGAGATTGGAATGAAAACATATTGGAATATTGTTACGTTATAGGGCCCCTGGTTTCGTTTAACCGTTGCTTAGTGGCTATGGTGTTGGGCTACTAAGCACGGCATCGTGGGATCGAATCCCGGCCACGGTGGCCACATTTCGATGGGAACGAAATGAGAAAACGCCCGTGTACTTAATTTAGGTGCACGTTAACCCTATAACTGGTAGCTCAACAATATCGTTGACCTTACAAAAATACCTGCATAACTAATACATAACTAAATATTACTCTGTGACTTTCAACTCATCTTATGTGCCTACTCAAAAGTGGTAATCACAAAAATGTCGACCGTGAGCAGCAGCAGATGTTTTGGTGACTTCGTCGGTATCGTCTTTGCGGACGTGGTGGTCATATTATCGCTAATGCGATTTTTTATCCTTTCTTAGAGAAAGCTGTTATTTTTTTCTCCTTTGAAGTGGATCTCAGCAACACACATTTACCTTGTCAAAGCAAGTGCCAAACACAAATTTTGAACCATACATTGGTCTCTAGTGAGCTGATCAGCAATATTTTCGACCAGCTGTATGTTACTTAGTTTTCTAAGAAACTCTCTCATACTTCATTTAGTATGTATTTGAACAATACCACGATGAAATAAAGCAACAAAAACATTCTAGCTTAGGTCTTGTTTATCTTGCCAGTGAAAGGGTATGAAGAACCCCAGGTGGTGCAAATTTCCGGAGCCTTCCCTTATGGCGTGCCTCATAATCAGATCGTGGTTTTGACACATAAAACCCCATGATATTTTTTTTTATGTTTGACTTCTCAGTTTTCTTTTTTTTTCTTGTGCGCATTTTTTTTTCTCGTGTTCACTGATCAGCATCTTGTTGCGCTGTCCAGTTCATTTCGTTTGTTCATTCACATGTGCAGCATGATATATCTACACCAAAACGTTTTCCGGAATAAACGGTGTCACTGTATGTACACTCTCGCTCGCCTACACCGTGGTCATAATCTTTGCCATAAAGAGCAGTCATGGCATGAAATGCTGCAATTTAAAATGAGGCATTGTGGCATTACGTGTCAAAACATCGATCTGATTACGTCAGCCACTCAGTAGCGAGCGCTACAGAATAATTATTACCGTGGACATTGGGTACACGGTACACAAGCGTTTTTGCATTCCCTCCCCATTGGAACGCGGTCGCCGTGCTGGGATTGAACCCGTGACCTTGAGCTCAGCAGCGAAATGCCGCAGTAACTAGGCTATGTTGCTGAGTAACGTGGAGTCATCTCTGATAGTCCGCAGCACTAGTTAACTCAAGTTTCTTTTTCGCAGAGCTTTCTTTCCCTTCTGCACAATATTGCGGCGCATTCGGATACACGGGACGGCATCGTGTGCGAGATGCAGGTGAGTGACCGCGCGGCATTTACCCAATTGCCCCCATTCATAATGCGGCGATAAGTGGTTCCGATGAAAGTTGCTTCGAAGCGGCGTCTACGACCGACCGAGCCGTGAGCTTTGTGTACCTCGGTTTTATATTATTGGTCCGATTCTGTCGCAATGCATCCTGCTGAGCTCAAAAAAACTGCACTATTTTTTTGCCGCACACAATTCCTACTTCTTCCTTTTCAACGACGCACAAAACGCGTGCTTGACTTTGAAAGCGTCGCACTTCTACGTTTCAGTTCTGCGAAGGTCACACAACAAAGTAGCGCATTCGGTAAGCCGTAGACTTCTAGACTACCATCAATACATTTCACGCCAGTGCCATTGCTTAACCTGCCCGCGACCGCCAGGCTCGATGCCCCATACGGGCTCCCGACTATGGCAGCGCCCCCGAGTATCCCTCGCGCAGTTTAAAAACTTAATCACCTTATGTGCGCTCCTCTGCCCATAGAGTTAGGAAATTCTATGCCTCTACCACGGTGCGCATAGGGCACCCGTCAAAATCAAGGAGGCTACATTAAACTTCTGGAGTGGCAGTTCCAGGCGCCGTCTATGGGGGCAAGTGATGCCACCGGCGGCCATATTTAGAGAGGCAAAAGAGCGCGGCGACAGTATAAGCCATCCCTGTGTTCGCGGCGCTGCTATGAAAATTTAAAAAAAGCTCTTTTGAAAAGTTTATTAGGAGAGCGTTGTTCGAAATGCGCGTTGAGTGTGCGTTGAGTTTCGTCTGAACGGGCGTTTAGAACCGCGATCGCCGATCACGTACCCGTCTACACTTCTGCCTCAGTTTTGTAAGTATATATATATATATATACTTACAAATATATATATATATATATATATATATATATATATATATATATATATATATATATACATATATACATATACATATTTACAAAACGGAGGCAGAAGTGTAGACGGGTACGTGATCGGCGATCGCGGTTCTAAACGCCCGTTCAGAAGAAACTGAACGCAAACTATATATATATATATATATATATATATATATATATATATATATATATATATATATATATATATATATATATATATATATATATATATATATATATATATATGTATGTATATATGTATATAACGGTGTCTGCATAAAACCACACAGCGTAATGAACATTCATCGCTGTTTACCCACTAATTGACGTGAAAGCTACGACAACCGCTTTTGTGCGGCGCGTCAAGTGAACGATTTCTGAAGTCGCGCGGTGCCTCAGCGCACAATCCGAGTGAGGCGTTGCCGCGTTCAATTATGTCCCGGGCATTTGTATGTCGTTTTTGTCCAATAACTTTGGTGGACGTTATGAACTACGATGCCGTTTTCGCCGACCGGGATAAATACGTAAACGTTAGCCTTTTCACTTTATTTGGCGACGGCAGGTCGAAGTAACGGTGAATAAAACTCTGCGGGCATCGAATTTCTTGCGTTGCTTCCTGTTTTTAATTCGTGTTGGTATAGTAATTTTTATACTAAGTAATTATTTTCTTGCTGTGAGAGACTGAAGGTCCTCCTCGCATTATATTTGGGGTTACGTTAACTCCGAGCAAATACGGTAATTACTCTCTATTTTAGTTAACAGTATTACCGAGCTGAAATAGTCAAGGCGCTGCAAGCTCTGTGCATCCTGAACAAATTGATAGTTCTAGGCTGAAGCGAGAGCTTGCGTCATGAACTTCACTGAACTTCTTCTATGTTTTGTATATGCTCAGAAAAATTTGTGCCGTTCACTTATCCCGTTTAGGACTTCTTGTTGTAACGCACACGACAACTTAAGAGTGAGTCTGAAAAGCTGCACAGACATAGTAACAGCTGAAAACATTTCCAATTGACGCCTGAACTATTATAATGCGTAATAGTTGACTATACAAGCTGAGTTTTTAGCTAGGCTCTGCGTTTATAACGGTTTGTGTGGGTGAAAGGTCCAGGGCGACCATCTTGGCAATGTTGGCGTGCGCTGGAGGCGACGTTGTGGAATGAACATTGCAGGTGGCGGGACAGATGGTGGAGGACGGACGAGGCAAGAGGGAAGAAAGTTCGTACTCGTGTGACGGCGACAGTGTGGCGAGAGATATCCCCTTGGGTAGTACTTGAGGGCAGAATCCGAAATTCAGGAGCGGAAGGTAAGTTTCGTTAGCCGATATGGTCACAACGGTTTCAGGAAACGAGACGCCGTGCGAAAGTAAGGCACTAGCACAGGGAGTGACGACATAGTCACCATCCGGTAAGCATGATTTGTGCACAGCTTTGATACAGGCCAGTGCCTTTGGTGGTAGACGAACGAAGTCGGCACAGTAGAGCTGGATTGGCACTATGTCGGGCAGGTCGGTAACATCAGGGAAACCAAGTTGGGCTACATCACCCGAGCAGTCAATTATAGCTCAGTGGACAGATAAGAAATCAAGGCCAAGGATCCCGTCGTGAGGGCAATGGTCAAGCATATGTAACAAAACAGATGTGTGGCTGCCACCGACACGAGTGGGGTCGGAGCGGCACATAATCCCAGCACAGCGGGAGTTCCTCCACCCGCGACTCGTACTACGTGGGACTAAGTAGGTGTGAGCATGTTCTTGAGTCGCTTCCTAGGACCAGCGTTGATGACTGAGATGTCTGCGCTGGTGTCGATCAGGGCAGTTACAGGTAGGGCATCAACCTCGACGGCAATTATTTTCGGATCTGTCGGCAAGGTAAGGGATTTGTATAGCGGTCATCCAATGCAGCGTCACCGCTGGGTGTTGCATTCGTAAGTTTTGCGATATACGTCCCGGACACGTCCCTGGTGTAGCAATCACACAGTGGCACACGCGCACATAACACACGAATGCACCGACCGTCCGGGCGACGCAATTTCGCCACGAGTCACAACACACAAACACTCACTACGTGGTCTTGGTAGGCGAGATTCTCCGAACTGGACCTGGGAAGCCAACTGGCGACCCTCGACCAGGCCTGGTGGAGCCGTGGAGCCGTGTCAGAGGCAACCACCCAGGAATAGACCGCGCAATGGTTTCTGTAATAATAAAGTCCCATCCTCCTGCTCGTTCCGGGGATGAGCGTACAGAAGGATGCGGCAATGAAAAACGACCGGTCAATTGCGAGCGGGCGTGGACGCAGAAGGGCCGCGGTCACCATACGTCGGGTCGCTCGGAACATCAAATGGCGGGCGCTGGTTGTCATTGAGGCGGTAATAGAACGTGGAGCGTGAAAACGAGGGCTGGCGATAAGAGCAATAGCGGGAAATGTTCCCCACGCCGCTACAATGGAACCATACGGGATAGTCGTCAAGTGTTTGCCAATGAGCCGGACATCACTAGCGTCCAAACGTCGGTGGAGGACGATGAAGTAGTGCAGTAGGTCCAACCTATAGGCGTGTTTTGGAGCACACGGGTGGAATTCCTGCGTTTGCCATTTCTTCGCGGCCAACTACCCGGGGGAGGGAGATCGTCGATTATGTATCCTCCGAAGGGAGTGCGAAAGAAGATGGCGATGCAGCCTCGATTTCGCGCCGCACAATTGAGACAGCGATATCCACAATGTTCGACTGGAAGGACGAGCGAGCGTCTTCACACGACGACGCAGTGGCGGTAATGGAAAGCCGCACGAACTGTCGGGCAATGTGACGGCTCTTTGCATCTTCGAAATGCCTGCACTCGTTGATAATTTCGTCAACCACCGAACAGTCTTTAAAAACGAGCAGGTTAAATGCATCATCAGCGATACCTTTAAGAAAATGCCTCACTTTGTCAGCCTGGGGCATACTGGAATCGACGCGGTGGCAAAGAGCTAGGACATGAAATGTACAGTCGACCAAAAAAGTTTACGGACCACGGGATCTCAGAAAATTCTAAATATACCAGTAGCCTTTAAAAGCAGCCACTAAAATTGTGCATCACAATGTTGTTTGCATATGCCGCAAAAGGCTGGAAATGGGAATAACAGGCTGCGTCTTGAGACTGAGGAGATATTCAGATTTTTGTGAGATCTCATGGTCCGTAAACTTTTTTGGTTGACTGTACATAACGTACGACTCTGTAACTGTTTGAGCCAGACAGCACATGTCTTTCGCAGCGGCTCACTTGTGACCAGTGAGATTGCCAAAGAGGTCGCATAGTTTTTGCTTACATGAGTCCGAGCTGGTCAGCTATTCTTCATGTATGTCATACCAGATGCGTTCTGGTTTCTGGAGGTAGAATACAAGATTGGCGAGCATCGCTGTAGGGTCCCGTCGGTTGTATGCAGCGCCGCGTTCGTATATGGCAAGCCATACTTCGACTACGATGTTGTCGGTGCCTTTACCAGAGAAGGTAAGAGGGTTGCACGGGTGGGTTAAGATGACTGACTGTTGCAGCGTAACGGTTGCTGATGGCTCGGTTGTGCCAGGTGCTGACGCCGTGCTTGACCCAGTCACCTGTTGGTCTGTCAGCATGGTAGGCTGGCCGAGGACAAGCTAGCTGCGGAGTTCCATCTTGTGCAATACCCAGCATATCCGCCAAAAAATGAAACGGACAGAGATATGAGGTTAAATGGGACCGTGTTTACTCTGCAGAAGGTATGGCCGGTGCAGCCAGTATGGCGGAACCGATGATGATGATGATGGCCTCATATTATGGCTCGTACCCACACTGGAGGATTGGCCAAGAATTGCGTGCTGAAGTGATTACATACTCTTTTGAAGTGTTACTTATTCGATGAAAAAAATAAATAAATAAAGATAAGGAAACCTACAAAAGCTAATAATATACATTGCAAGAGAACAATCAAAAAGTTATTCCTTTTGTTGATTTTATATAACCGCAAACGGCATTAAACACGTCCCTATGGCTGCCCCCTACAATTGACGCGTCGAAAGATAGCATGATTTCTGCTGATAACATTAACCCTAATTTAGCGAGCGGAAGTTTTAGATGTCTTTTTTTTTAACAATTTGTAGCGCCGACATACCAAAAAGCAATGATCTAATGATTCCATTTCTTGGCAGTATGGACATAGAGACGATAGCGTGAGACCAGTCCTGCGTGAATGTAGGTTTATTGGAGGGACATGGCAGCGTAATCTCGCGATCACTATTTCTGATCGTCTTGATGGGCACCACTGAATTTTCCACGGAAATTTTAGGTGCTGATATTCTGTCCATGTTGTTATTAATTCATTGACATCTGTATGCATTGAATATTTTCTATCTCTGATTGCTCTTATGTGCTCCACTACTAGAATAACCGTCATTATAGGTCCACTCAGGGATGCTCGCGCTAATGAGCCTGCCATTTCATTTGAATGTAAGCCGCAGTGGCCAGGTACCCATAATATTTTGAGAGAATTCAACTGTGGAGGAACTAATGTTAGAAACGTCTCTAGAGCTGCCGAATTGGATGAAGCTTTAAGCGAAGTACAGACCGAAAGGGAATCTGTTATAATAACCGCACTTATTGAATTTGAAGGGAGTTTCCGAAGCGCTAAAATCACAGCTAAAAGTTAGGCTTCAAAAACGGGTGTGAAATGTGGCAGTCTCAAGGAGAATGACCAGCCAAGAGGAAGTGAGAAAATGCTAACGCCCGCCTTTTCGTTGTTCACTGAAGCGTCTGTCGCTATTATGTTATTTGTTTACACGTGTGCTAGGTAATCTTGCAACAGGTTATTTAAGAAAGTGGCTGATTGAAACTTGAAGTTTGGGGGGAAATGTTATCAAAATCGATCTTAATATGCTGATTTGATTCGGTTGATGGAATTACCTCTCCAATGTTCATACCCAGGCTATCTAATTGTTTTTCTACAAATATAATCTGTGGAGTGGGAAAACGAGCCCAGTGAGCAAGGAAGAAGGAATTTGGATCAGCTGTAAAGGCGTATTCAGATCTTCTAAGCGGCCAGCTGTAAAATTTCAGGAATGCTTGCATTTTTAAGATCCGAAATCTGCAGGGGAATGTTGAAAGGCACGCTTCTTGATAGATAACATTATTAGCCACACACTTGGGGAGTCCCAGACATAGGCGTAGGGCCTCACGCTCCAAAAGCACCAGAGGCTATATTTTATAAGCAGGGCCGCCTGAGAACAAGACACACCCAAATTCCATTATGGAGCACATATACATATTATAAATCGTCAACAGTGAATCCCTATGTAGTCCATATTGTCGGTTACTCATTCTGCGCAGAATACCTAAAGCACGTTGTGCCTTACCCGCCACACTTTCTATGTATAGACTCCAGTTGAGTGTTCTATTATATGCGATTCCCAAATATTTTAGAGACTCCACCTGTGGAATCCACCTCCACCTGCGCCATCTGTCTAGTCAGAATTCGTGTCGAGGACTCACAAAGGCTTCCGGCTAGGCGCTCCATTGCTTTTTCCATTGCCCTTGCGACAGCATCAGCGATAGAAAGTGAAAGAGACGCATCCATTGCTGTCACCTGGCGGGCTGTGACGCTGGCGTATTCTTGTGTCCTAGCATTAATTTCAGTTACGGCTTCTCTACGGGAACAACGTCTTTCAACAATTTGCACGATTTGAATTTCCCATGTCTTTGCTGAGCAATTAGAATAATCAGCAGAGTGCGCGTCACTGCAGAGGCAGCACCTTTCTTCCTTGCTTTTGCACTCGCTATAATTGTGCTCTTCACCACAGGTTCGGCACCTGGGAGCAGATCTACATATTTTTAAGATGTGACCATAACGCCAGCACTTCACACACTGGAGGGGACGACGGGACAGAGGTTCCACTCTATACATTAGAGGCCGCGCCTTAATCTCTGATGGTCGAACTGCCCCTGCAAACGTAGCTGTGACCGATTCAGTAGGGATCCTGCTTTTCCCTACCACACGTCCACACCTATAAATTGAAATTACACCCGCCCACGAAAACATCTCTAATACTTCTGCCGGCGTCATGTTCCCATCGAGGCCGCGGACAAGCCCTTTCACACATGCCAAGTGGGGAGGAATAAAGGTGCTCACCGGATTGGCGGTGAACAGCGAACATTTTAAAAGGTCTTTAAAATGCTTTGCTTTCCTCCGAGAGTGACTCACACCCACTATCGGTGAGGCTAAGCCTTCGCTTCTTATGATATATTTATTAAAAATTGGGCCCCCCCAGTTAACGCCCTTTCTTCCTGGCCAAGCATCAGGTGATTTAAGAAAAAGATTATCCGAATCTGAAACGAATCACCATTGAGAAATTTTTAATGGCTAAAGGAATAAAGTCAGATAAATTTTAGGGATTTTGACAATAAAATCGTCCAGGCTAACCCCAATACGTTGTCTTTTTCGTCTTGATGCTGATCATCCCTTTTGTCGCTCCCCTGGCACCGTGCCAACATTTAAATATTTCAATCTTCAAAGTAACGCTGCCGCTTCTTCTTCCCAATTCTTTCGTTTAGTATTCTTACTGATGTGTTGTACAGAAAACCTTACATATCACTAAGCAATATTGCTGTAAAACGGGTAAATTTCTTATGGGCTAGTTGACGCACATTATTGAGGAGAAAGCTGACAAAACATAAAGACGCATGCGCATGAGAAGTAATCACAACGAGCACTGAACTTAAACTCGTCGCTTGTAAATCCGGTGCTCCACCTGTGCACATGTACTCCTCTGTACGCGTTTGTCTCGCTGATTTCCCCCATTAAAACAGATTCGCAGCACCGGACGTACACAGTGCAAACCACACACTACTTCGTCGTACAAGCACACCGCACATGTATTCGAGCATAACCTGAGACCTCTGCAAGACATCGGCGAAGTCCCATCCTCTCCTAATATGTAGCTCATACATGCGCTACATAAAACCACACGCGGTGACGTGCCAACGATTATTTATAGTTGCAAACATAAATTTATTATTGACATACGCGTATCATGCGAGCACCTTCCCAATCGTTGCCAACTGAAGCAAACGCACGTACGGCGTACGACAGTTATGAGCAGACGGTGCGAACTTATGTTAGAAGTGAAACGTTACACCCGGTGTCATTTTTATGCGACTGGTGCAGTTATGACCTACTGAGGTGTTGCACTGCTCTCGGAAAGCATGGCACAATCAGTTAAACACTGTTGCGATAGTGCATTACCAATGAACACTACGAACGTACTGTGTGGTCTCCAACAGCCAATTCGGCGGTTCGGGCTTCTTTCCTCTAGCAAAGTGGTGGCGACTGCCTTCACTTTAGCAGAGCCACATCCCCTCTAGAAGTCTAAGTATGTAACCTCGTAAGCCAAACTGCCCCTTATAGCATTGAGTTTCCTACAATAATTATTAGAGGAAACTCTGGCGTAGCAATCGCTCAGCCACCATGGGTATGCTGGGAAGTACATGGATTTGTCTGACTTCCGTGCTTGTTGATACAGACTTTCTTGTACCTTTTTTATTTACGTTTTACCTGCCTTCATTCTCGTAAATTTCGAAGCGATCTATACTCCTATAAATGTGGAAGACCCTATGAACACGCCTAATCGCTAAATGCAGAGGTTGGGACTGCCGAGGTGACCAAATCGAAGCGCGCCAAGTGCTTGAACGCGTCGGCTTGCCCGCGAGAAATTCATAAGGACGTTCTATGCCGCTTGCAATTCTATGCCAAGGCACAATGGTTTCAATATCATGCTTCTGCGCTATGAGGCCCTGAGCTCTAATCCAATTGCGTCGAACATTCATAATAATGTTTCTTTAAATATTTGTTACGCAGTACTTCATTGAAAATGATGAGTCTACAAAGTCACGAAGCTGTTTGAAGCCAGAAGGAAGAAGTTTAGACAACTCCATGTACTGTCAACGATTTCCAAGTTGTTTGAGTCACCCCGCTTGCAGCTATCCTAGATTATGCTTAATCGGCATCACCTTTCATAGTCACCTAGCCTGCTTGATTGAGCGAGGTATGCTATACATACTCTTCATTCCATCATTTTTGTACATATTTTCTTAATGCTTTTTCTCTTCCTCAAGATAGCGCCAGGGTTGCTTCTAGTAATTATATTATGAAACTATCTCCCTTTTAGCCACCGTAGCAGCGGCTTACTTCCCCATTCATAAATGAAGGGAACCTTGTATATATATTTTTTAAACCCAGGCAGGTAATTCGGATTAGCGTTACGCGGAACGACCTAGACTCCGAAGTGCAATCGTTCTCCGAAATTTTAGAAAGAACAGGGCTGCAGTAAACGTAAAAGCATTTGTCGACCATCTGAAGCAAATTATGCAAGTCCCTGTATGTGGCGTCATGATGATTGTAGCACTTTATTGGCGCGAGGGCCAGATGTCGCCAGAGGCCAGTATGTGCCGTCATTAAAGCGTTGAGCCGTCAGAGTGAGGACAATTGTTCTGACTGGCAACACGCATTAGTTTACATATATTAGAGTCAAGTTCTATTTGCCAAGTTTTACACCAAATTGCGACTTGATTGAATCCGACTTGTAAGGCATGTTTATTAAGGAGATCGCAGACTTCGCGGAAAAAAAGAAGACGCAGTTACCTGCATACAAGTGGATTAACTAAGGTCATTGGTTAGGCAGGTCATTATATAAACTAGAAAAAGTACCAGACATAAAAGTGAACCCTGACAACCGCCATATGTTGCCTAAGTTAATAGAGAATATTGGTCGTAAATAGTAACATAATGGAAGGGAGAGGTAAGAAAACAGTCGAGCCGCAATAGCAGAGTAGGGTCCCGATTGAGCAAAGGCAGTTTATACATCTATAATTTATTATTTCCATTAAGAATGCCGTGACAATTGCAAAAAAAACTAATTAGCATGAGAAGCCCTGTCATGCATAACATACAGTGAGTGTGTGAAAATAAGGTGGACTTCACAAGAAAAACTAAACATCAGAAGCGAGCTTGTGATCATGTGAAGAAAGCATTAGATTAAAGCAACTTTAAAACCCTTGAGTAAAATATACACTTCATTGTGTTTCAGAAAATTATAGTTAAGGAAATGGGTTTGTACATTACTGGTGAAAGTCCGTTACCAATGTTTTTGCGGAAACACTTTAGGGGTGTTCCAGTGTTTTTTGCCATTCTCTAAGGATTGCTGAAAAAGTTTTGCCACTAAGATTGATGAATACACTTTTCTTTGTTTTAAATATATCGAGTCGGTGTTGTCGGTCCAAAAGGATAATGATAATTTAAAGAATAAGTTATGCTGACAATGTAACAGAATCAGAAAGAACATTGGAGAGAAATCATGATTCAGGCACCAGAAGTGTCAGCTTTCAAAGTACAGGAAATTCTGGTAAACACGTTAATAAAGAATTTGGAGGAGGCTTACGCTTCGCCTTTAGGAGTTTAGCGCGATAGCATTCAAAGATCCCTGACAGCTTCTCACACTTCCTGGTAACTGGAGCGCATGTAACCGTAATGTTTGCCGGGAAACGCTGGCTGCGAAAGCTATGTACGAAGGTGGGCTTTCTGGTAGAAACGCGGCCTCTACCGTTGGCGGCGATGTGGTGGAGGCGAGCGCCAGCTGGAGGTATTGCAAGGAACCGGGCATGCCGCTCCGTGGCCTCCAAGACACCCATCGCACCGGCGCACGCAAATGGCGGACGGCGCGGGCGGTCTGTGCGTCTGAAAGTTTTTGAGTTTTCGCATGACAGAATTATTTTCTCGTATGGTCAAACCACAATCCGTGAGCTATTGTCTCTGTTGGGTGTGTGTAAATCACAGTTCACGATTTTTCCGCGTGTTTTAGCTTGATAAATTCAATTGAGTAAATTCCTTGCGTCACATGGAGGGCCTGGGTATGGATGGATATTAAATCGTTTTTACGAAACGACGTCCGACGCCGGACGCTGCCACATGGGCTCCTTGACGCTTCAAATCACTTCCTGTTGGGCTAGTTGGTAGCTGTTCATTATAATATATAAAGACGACCAAATAGACGGACACACACAAGCGAAGAGAACGGGACAGGGCATCACTCGCAACTGTTTTATTCACAGAACGCAGGCACACACATACCGTCGGTCAACACATGCACACAGAGCAAACTTCCATTCACGCATCTAATCAAACATTCATGACACACAACACTCAAGAAACCTCTTCTTGAGGCTATCGTGTTAAAACTAAAGAGCACTGCTTTGACAAAACTGGCCCGCCAGATTCATCACAGAGATGAATATCACATCCGTCTGCGGTGTTAGTGGAGGTACAAAACTTACTTGGGTTATTTAACCACAGATTTGGTAATTTGTAGATAAAGACGTATTTTTAGCAGCGAGAAGGATATAAGTATAGTCCCTGGCTAAGGAAAATTACACATTCGTATGAGAATCAGTGCTTCGCAATTCAGCCAGAAGAAATAGGTGCTTTTTTTAACGGCGTAGCAATATACGCACCTTTTCATCAATGAAAGTGTGCTGCCAGGGTACTTCTGTTACTATGAATGTTGTTCTTCGCCATTGTGGAACTTCCTTCATAACATGAAATATTCGGTGTGCGTCCTCGCGTTGTCGATGCGCAATAACCGATACTGAATCATTCATAAAATTCTGCTTTCGGATCATTCGTTGGCTGAAACGAGACCCCTGTGAGCTTTAGCACGCCCTGCACGTCTGTGGCTTTTCAAGAGTTGATCAAACGAGAACACTTAATCTTTGTCTTTTGCGTTGTCGACTTTATTCTCCCCATTAAAAATATGGAATTCCAAACCAGATCATGCGTTTCGATATTTATTGCCAACCCTGTTTGTCTGTCCGCGTGTCACTTTCTTTTTTCTTAGTTTGCACTGAGCAGTAAAAAAATAACCCGAAGGGAAGGTGATATATACCGCCACAAACTCAACTGTGTGGTAAAAGTGTACATGTTGCAAAGGAGGTTTTGTTCCTAGGGCTGATTAGTCGAGAAACGGGCAGCGACACAGCTCCAGCTGCAGCCTCGCGCACCGGTGACAGGCAGCGGCAATCAGCCTGACGTGGTGCGTGTTACCTGCTTCAGTGCAATATGTGCGTTTCTTTATTTTATTCTTGCGACACCTGTTAAACTAATATTTGCCTGTTTTATGTGAGGAACAGTAGGTCGAACTTTAGATCATACAGTATGGGCGGCGTAGCTTTCCAATAAACTTGACACGTGGCGGCTACGTCCGTACAATACCTGGTCAGGCCACTTTTCCAAACAGAAGTCTACATTTGAATACAAACGAGTCTTTCAATGCGCAGTCCACACAAAGCGTCTCGTCCTATTCTGTTCCCGGCGTTGCCCACGACTGCGGGCCTTCAGCACTAGCTCGTTGCACGGTACTGCGCATGCATTTAGTTTGCAGTTCAAAACCGCAGTGTTTCCTCTATACTTCATCATGCATGCTCGCGCAGCACGGTCGAGTTTACGCCTGCATGGGCACAGGCCGGTCGACTCCACGTCATTGTTGTGTAAAGCGAGCACGTCACTGCCGGTTAGCAGGCGCCGCACTCTGCACTTTGAGCGTAAACGAAGCATTTGCACGACGAACCAGTGTGATGCTGTTTCGAGGCGCCACGTCGTGTTTAGTCTACACCACGTGCATACGTTATAAGCAACTGTCGTGTTCGCACAGCTCGTCGTCTGCCGTCTGGAATGCGCTGACTCTATGCTTGCTGCATCTAACATCCTCGCTGTCAGAGGGCGAGTCTGTTCTCGACGTGGCTTTCTGAAACGGCCCCACCGCATGCCGCTTCTCGAAATTCGATGCAGCATCGCAGCGAAATCCATAACAGCACGAAAACACGGGTCGAGCAAGAAACATGCATGATTTGCAACTATAGTTTATTGCGTGGCTGCTCACGGCATAATCATGTACTACAGAAGGAGCAGGGATATATGTAAAAGCAAAGGCAACCTAGATGAAGGGTTTTGGCAAATTCGCGCAAATCATTCGAAGGATCCATGCATGTGAAATTATTGTACGATAACCCAGCTTCGTTATCGTGCAACTTTAGTCAGGGTACTTATAGTATGCTTCACCTTTATGCGTAATTTTGTGCGGGGACCACATTCCGCGTCGGCTGTTAAGACACATTTGCATAAACTGGTGGCATTGCTAAGATAACGGGTTAACCCGCCGTGACAGCACTGCAAGTAATAACGATTAGCCCGAGGTCAGCCAGGCGTCTCTCGCTTCTGTGTCCTTCGTTGTCCTGTAGTTTCCCGTCGTGCCCAACTTATCTGTCCATTAAGTGCGCTGCGCAAGCAGTCTTGTTAAGGCAACGTGCCAATTTGAAGCAATTCTCGTACATGTGTATATTCAATTTTTGTTGAAAACGTGCCTAATTCATATGTAGGTTTTGCACGAATTTTTACGCTGTAAGTATGTAAAGGCGCGCAGGTTGGCAGCTACGGCGTGAGTGCAAATCGGCTACGCCAAAAAAAAAAATGGGTCACAAGGATAAAGAAAAAAATGAAAATCGATGGCACCAAGTGCTAGTTTTCCCAAAGATGAGTTGTTCCATATATGAAACTGTGCGCGAATGGCCTGGGTGACGCATATGCATAGCAAGCACACGCGCATGTGTGCAGACTTCTTTCATAATATGCAAATGTAATTCAACCAAACGTGCTGAAAAATAACTCGCTGTCTAAATAGGATAAGCACAGATGTTCAGCAAAGTGGAAAGTTGGGCTAGTTGGTGAGTGATCATCATACCTTGCTGGTGAAGCAGCGCACTGACACGGATACAGTGAAGACAAACATGAAAAGACGACACTCGCTGCACTCGCAACTATTTTATTTCAGAGCACATACTTCCTATTTATATACCTGCGCACCCTCAGGCGTCAAAGAAAAGCAAGGCAAGATTAAAGGCATTTTTTAAAAAGCATTTGCCCGCGCATACTCGGGCGTCAACGATATGGCACCAATCTATCATGGTGTGCACTCCTATCGCAATTTGTTGCAACCCTAACAACCATTTTATTACACAATTTTGTATCAGTCAGCCATCTGTACATCTAAGCCATGGTGGGGTAGTCTTTCTGTAATTACCCTAAAAAGAAAAAAAAATTGTGTAATCAAAATCAAACTAACCTTGAGGTTAACAATGAATCACGTTGTAGAGCGTTTTTTCAACAAAGAAATTCGTTTGTTCCTTAAAATCTAAAGCTTCCACTGGTAATTTTTTACGGTGGCTCGAGATACTGCTTTAAATAACTAGTCAGACTTTTCAACTTATCAATGAGTTGACATTGGACAGTTGCAATAAAAGTGCCGCGGACAAAACTGCACAAAGCCATGGAGGAACACTCCGTCTCGGCTGAAGATAAACAAAAATATTGAGCACACAAAACTACTTGCGTCTCAACTGTGAGTTATGTCTTGAATCCTATAACGGGCATCGACAGAGGTTGTTTGTCTTGGCTCTTTGTTTAATCGATTCTACATTCAATGGAGAGGAAAAAACCTGCAAGGTCCACAGAAACTTCCCAGAGTCTGATGTATCGATCTGAATGAAACGGGTTATATAACCTTACCCGAATGGAGGTGAACTCCTGAACGTGAAGAATTCGCATCGAAGCAGATTACTGCTTGAAGCGTCCATTGTACTGCCCTTGAAATGCCAGAGAACTTGTCAGTATGACGGTTGACCAGTGTGCGTGCTTACGTCACCCGTTTCTGTCATTTGTAATTGAAAAGCAAGGGGTACTGTATTTTAAGTCATGGCGTTGACAGATTAGACAAGTTTATTTCTTATCTGGCTTCTTCTTCAAGCTAGACCGTATTTGGCAAGTGAAAAGCCACTCGCGCTTTGCGGGACTTGCCCAGAATTGGCATTCCTTTCAAGCACATTCCTTTGCCGATGCTTTCGCTTTTCCTATTAGGCGACCGCACGGACTGCCGCTACAGGAGTTATCTTTATAACCTCCTCGGTCTGAATGCGCATTTCCCTTGACATTGAATTATTTTCGGCAAGGGATTCATTCACTAAACGGCAGCCGTTCACGATAAGACTGCTGCTTCAGTGACTGGGGAGTAAAATGCGGCCGGGGCAATAAGGGAAATGAATGGCCAGAGGCACAGCATCTGGACCGCGCGCCAATTTCTCTCTAGGGGGATCGATTTCTCTTCCAGCAATGACAAGGTTGACCCCCATGTGAATGTTAGTATTTGGCTCTTCTTAGAGGTGCAAATGGCCCCAGGGTACTACGACTAACTGCATGAGAAACATTTGTCCTGTAATGATAACAGCGAGGAATAAAACACAAATAGCGCGAAATACCACGCTGATAAGAGTCCTCGTCTGAGAAGGAGAAAGTGATGGGAACCCCGTGGTGATCGTAGCTGACGCATTTACATTAAGGGTTTCGTTCTATATGTAAGCCGGTGCTCTATGAAAGCACTAGCAACGACGGAGAGGCTAAGTGTCTTAATTGCATTCGTACAACGAAGTAGGTGTGAAAATGCATATATTAACACCTGCTTGGGCATAGCCATGCAGAGATGGAGACGTATGAAAGGTTTAACATGGAAAGCGATACTCAGAGGGAAGAGAGGAAGAGAGGAAGGAGGAAGACAGCACTTACGCCCTTTATATATCGTCTTTACTATCCTGTAGAAAGCTTTAGACTTCGTTATTCATTTTTTACGGGATGGGGGCCTTACAAGAGGCACGCTCAAAGCTACTCACCTAAGCATTGAACTGCGCTCAGACTACTCTGCAAAATTACACAACTCCCGGTCACTTTTGAACACATTCCTAGTGTCGAAGCTACTATTTAGGCACGCACAATGCCTGAAAATGTACAAATAATCTGGCAGTCCAAAAAACATCTTATATTCGTATTTTTAGAGCGCGAGCACAGCATAAAATTTGTTTAAAGATTTTCCTCAGTGTGGGACTCCGAAAAATTTATGTTTAGTTGAAATTTCCTGATGAACGGCTCCGCGGGTGCGTATCACGTCAACCGTTCGCCCAGCCCGACGTGCGCGACGCTGATGGTGGTGGTGTGCACATACCGCACTCGTGGCACTGTCGCTTTACCTGTGCCGTGATGATCACATTTGAGCTATATTGACTTGATGCCCCCTTGCGAGCTTATGAAACTCTGTCCTGTCAACGTTCGCACGAACATAGTAGGCGGTCGCGGTAGTATTTACTCTCTCGGGCGGCTTATCAGCGATGGATCCACGCTACTCTTTACACACGTGGCCGTCAGTCCTGCTTGCGCACGTGATGTAAAACCTAGTTGTAGATGTGGTCAGCTCTACAGTTAACCACATCTACAACTAGATGTTAAGGGAACTCACCAGTCACGTACCGCCTACGCCTTCCCGAAATTTGTGTGTACGAGGTGATGTATTCTGCGACGACCACTTTCAGCAGTACTATCAACTTGGCGACACCTGCGCCACCGGCGCGCGCTTATTGGCTGGTTGAGCAAGTTCTTATGAACTTATTAATAGTTGAGCACTATGTCATGCAATTTTGCTGAACCAGCCAATCAGCACACCTCGGACGGCGATACTATGGCCGAGGCGACAAGGGCGCTAAAAGTGATCGTCGTAAGATACGTCCCCTGGACGCCATCTCGCCAGCGGCCCTTCGTCCCTCGGTGAATGTGTGGCACCGCCCTCCCTACGTATGTAAATCCTGCCTACGCCACTGATAGACCACCACGGGTCACCAAAAAGAATGTGAGCAAGAGACAATAAATTTCATACAGAGGGTGTAAATAAGAAAAGGCGTGGTCTCTCACAGATGTGGCAAGAAAGAAATCAGTAAATAAAACACTCATGTAATGACCGAGAGCGCAGCGTCTTGTTATTTGAGGCTCGAGCTGGTTGCCTAAGGAAACAAATATGCAGGAGCAAATATTCATAGCAGCATGAGGCATTTGTCTAGTGTAGCAAGCAAAAACGGGTCAAGAGCTCAGCACATCCTGTTGGAATGTGAAGGTGTTCAGCCAGCGAGAACAACAAGTGACGGCCTCCTTCCAGGAACGCTGGCATTCAAATCGAATGGAAGCATTAACTGGCCAGGAGTCGCAATAGGCAAGAGACTTTTTGAGCATTGGTAGAAAAAAAAATTCGAGATTGCTAGCGCCGGATCTATTACAGCCATGGATAACTTGGTTTTAATGAAGATGATAAAGATGAATACCAACCGCATAGTAAAACGTTACACTGATAACAGAGTGTAGTTTACCTGATTTGGTGAAGCCGGCTAAGTGGCTATTCGTTCCGCCTAATTGGAAGCTGATGTCAATAAATCATCATTATTAAGGCGAAAGCCTTTCTAGGCTCATGGTGAGGTTCGTGTCAGCAGACCTGACCGCCGGAGGGTCCGCCCAAACGCCATCACGCCATATGAAGACAGATTAAGGACAGTTTAAAGAATTAAAAATGACTGATAGTGATAGTTAGCGACTGAGAACGGTATAATACAGATTGGTATAAGTTAGTAACGATTAGTAATGACTAATAATGACTTGCTAATGACTTGTAATGACGGCTAATGACTCCGAAATGACTAATATGTCTACCGACGGCTCGTAATGACCACAATTGCCTAGAAATGATTAGAAATGTTTACTAATGACTAGTAAATACTAAAATGACTACGAAATGACCAATATGTCTAACGACGGCTTGTGATGACCACAATTGATTACAAATGTGTAAAGATCCTTAGTAGTGTGCAGTAATGACCAATAATCACTGAAATAACTCGTAATGACTAGTAATGACTATGAAATCACCAATATGTCTGACGACAACTTGTAACGACTGCAATTGAATAGAAATGACTGAATGCTTAGTAATGACCAGTAATGACTAATTTGACTGAAATGACTTGCAATGACTACTGATTACTAGGAAATGACCAATACGTCTAACGAAGGCTTGTAGAGTACAATCGATTAAAAATGTCTAAAAATGCTTAGTAGTGAGCACTGATGGTAATAATGACGGAAATGACTCGCAATGACTAGTAATGACTACTAGTGACAAATATGTCAAACGACGAATTGTAACGACTACAACTGATTACAAGTGACCAAGAATGCTTAGTAGTGAGCTATAATTACTAATAATGACTGAAAGAGGTGAATGATTAGAGGAGGACCAGTAATCTTTCTCCGTTTACCTCTTAAAAATGATCTTAAGAGACCCTGTAATGTTCAGTGGCAAGGGAGCAGCCCGGAACCATTACAGGCTTCATTCATGACTTGTGTTTGGTGGTGGCAATACGGTGCGTGGCCACATTTCTTTGTTGTCTAATTGCGCTAGCACTGACGATGGGTTCTATCAGAATTATATACGCGGGACCTGTCGGAAGCTACTACATAACCTTTCAATTGCACCAGGCTTCGGGTGACAGGCAACGCATCCTAAAGCGTACGGTCCTCGCCCACTGTAGCTCCCGTTGAGCGTCCCTTCCAAACAAAAAGAAATGCAGATTCGAAATCTTCTTCTCAGTGCTGGCTTCCTTTTAATTGTGCCACAGACAGTCGTACTTTAAATAGTATATCCAAACGTCTACTTGATTATCTTTCTCGGGTGACCGCTTTTCAACCTCTAACAAATGTTACCGCTTAGCGGAAGACACGCCCGCATGTATCGGAAGTTTCTCGAATGTTATCGATGGTTCTATCCCATGTCTGTTGTCACCGAACCTTGTGTAATTTGATTGTATGCGCTACGCGAACTATGCGGTCCTTTTTGGAAGATATGCTGGCAAAAGCGTTTACATGCGATTGCTCTGGAACTTTCGATGCCTCCTGTATAAAAGCCGATGAGCTTGACCCGTGATAAGATTTGCGACGATCGCCGACTGTGTTCGCCGCTATCGTTGCGCTTTTAGTGTAGCCTGTTTTCTAGGCATAGGTTCGGTCAATCGAGAGTTAGTTTCGCCATTCGCAGTTTTGTTACCATCTTCTTGACCGTCACTACCACGTGACGTCTAGTGGAGGTGATGGGTACCGATCTCCGTAACTCTCGCAGATGTCAAGTGCTGGTTTACAGGAAAGCAATGCGTACATACGATTTTTCGCCTAGCACTGTGCTAGAGCACCCGAAAAGCTGCGTGCACCAATGCTCAATGTGTGGAACAAGCGGCGCACGGGCTTTCGAGGGCAGTCAGGGACGACAAATTGAATATACTAACAGATTTCACCGTTGCAGGGCAAGATGTGCTGGAGCCCGATATGGAATACGTTGTAGAAATGCGGTTGCATCAAACCAGTTTCTGCACGAAAGAAATACGGCTGCATCAAAACAGTTGCTGCAGGAAAGCGATACCACTTTAGTATATGTAGCCGCAGAAAATGCAAATGAAGGATACATATGGCATTGTCGTATATCTTCCCTATATTAGTGATCTGAATAATTTTTTCGATGAAACTGCATGCGCAAACGAAGCAACAAGATAAAAGGTAAACCAACATACAAAATACTTCCTGTTTGAATTGCGTTATCTAAGTCACTGACTCAGTTTGGCTTGATAAAATTTACAAAACCTAGACTAGTAAAAGCAAACAATATACCCTGAAAGGGAAAAGACGTTTTCGAACGCACATGTGCGAGCACGTCGGCTCCCGTTTCTACAAACCTTTTGGACCTGATTTTTTTACTCAACCCACAGGAATTGTGCATCAATCGACGCAGTTTGCTCCAAGGAACAAGCGGTACCAAAATCTTACTAGTGGGTGGAATTTTCGGAATTTTCGCAGACTTTTCCACCGCACGCCACGTTGTCGCGCAGCTACGCCTAACGAGCAAACCATACGGGGCGGTCGGGCAGGCGTCGAGCCTAGGCCCAACGCGTCGTCGAAGTAGAAAAAGGCCTCCAACCCCAATACCTCGGTTGTAGAAGGCATGGAAATCAATCCGGAGGAAGCGGAGTGCTCAGGCTGGATCGAAGTCGTGAGCAAGAAGAAGAAACTTGCCGAGCGGTGTGATCTTAACGCGCCCACGTCAACGAAAGGAAGCGGTAATGGTGCGCCCGCGCTGCCGCACCACAAAATGTATTGAGACGAGTCGTGGAAGCTTCCAGAATCGCGAACCTTCCTAGGAATCACTATGAGGCCTCGTAGAGGGCTGGACGTTAAGAAGACGGACCATATTATTTTCAAGCGAGCACTCGCCAAGGCGGCTTCCCTAACAGCGGAGCAGGTGTTCGACGACACGTTGTGCACGAGCCTCTTCCAAAACATTCTCGTGGTTGCCACGCCGTTGGAGGTGAACGCGCGCGCGCCTACGCCATGGTTCAGCAGATTTGCATGGCAAGTGTCGTCATAGAAGTGGCGGCCTACGTGGCTGCGTCGGACGACACATGTAAAGGAGTGATCCGTGGAATCAACGTGGACATCAGTGACGCATAACTGGCGGAGATGATCGTCAACCGGAGAAACCCTGGCGCTCTGGAGGTTCGAAGAATCAAGAAGACAACAACAGCGATCGTGTTGTTCGACGGACACAAGGTCCCCCTGAATGTGGTGTGTGATGGTATTCGCTACCCTTGTTCATTGTATCGCAGGCAAGTAGACGTTTGTTATGCGTGTGGAGAATTGGGCCACAGGGCCGACGTTTGCGCGAAGGGCGATGATCAGAAAAATTGCCGCGGATGTGGCATGGTCACACCATCAGAGGATCATCAATGTGATCCCAAGTGCGCCGTCTGTTGTGGGGCACACCAAACGGCAGACCGCAAGTGCAAACAGCGCTTCCAGGTGCCACACATCGTGCGCCAAAGACGGTGGCGCCGCAGACGCGCACAGCACGTGCAGCGGGCTGCAGGACCACGTGGCTTCGACACAACTACTACCCAAACACCCAAACTACCGAAACACAGCTAGCGGCTGAGAAGCAATGGCGCGAGATAAACCCTTCTACTCCCCCTCCCACCCCCCCACCCCCCCTCTGCCGCAACATATCGGCATCGAGAGGACGCTCCCGCTTCCGATCCAGAGAGTGCCCCGGCAGCAGATCACGCTCTCGCTCCAGAGGGTGCGACAATAGCAGCAGACGTTCTCGTTCGAGAGGACGATCGGGTTGCAGGGTTCCGAATCCAGGAACCAATGCCCTGGGCGGACAACGCCAGGATAAATACTCCAAGCGGCAAAAGGTAAAACAGGGCATCTCGCCGGAGCCTAAAAGAGAGCAATCTGAGATTTTAATGCTTAAGGAAGAAAACGCAGAGCTAAAAGAGGCCCTACGAACGCTGAGGTCTGAGTTCGAGCTCTTCCATAAATCGCGTGAAGCCCGCGAAGAAGCCTTACCCTTCCCAGTTCAAGCAGAAGGGTGCAATAGGCGCAAAGCTATTTCCCCTCCCACGACCACGGAAAGAGAGCCCATGCAAACTGACGAGTCCCCCGCTCAGGACCCTAAGCCATCGCTAAACATATCGCGTCTTTGAAGGTAATTGAGGAATCGCTCACGCAGATGAGAGAGGCCTTAGCCATTCAATCTAGCACTGTCGATGGCACGATAGCACATCATCGATGAAGATGAGGCAGTATACGACACCTTCAATGAACTGCTTGTACAGATCCAGATGGATGTCGAGAAGGCCACCTAGGAAATAGTTACAGATTTTGATGCCCCGGGGATGGACGCATGGTTACTGCAAGCCAAACGCTCCCTCCTCGAGAGGTAGAAGACACAAAGACTCAATCGCAGGCTACGGAAAAAGATCGCGGAGCTCAATAAACTCATTGAGGAGCATTACTCCGAACTTAATAAACAGAAATGGAGATACGTCTGCTCGGCAGCGGATGGAAAAATGCGAAGAGATGGCAAATGGACCATCTTCAAACATCTCTTAGATGATGGACAATCCAAATGTAGTCAGAGACTAGTCATAGACCAATTAATTAATAAGGAGAAAATGAAAGGAAACTTTCAGTTTCCATATTTCGGAAACTAGCCAACAAATATCTTCGAATTGGCCAAAGCCCAGGTTCTCCCCTCCTTCAGTATGAGGGCGCGCCTGCCCCAGATCTGGACGTCCCCTTCTCGGAAGCTGAGATCAGGGAAGCGCTGCACAATTTTAAACGGAAGGTCTGTCCCAGGCCCCGACGGAGTTACAAACTGGCTCTTAAAAAATTTGGACGACAAAGCAATTCAAGCTTTAGTGAAGGAGATAAATGAGGCATGGGAGGAGGGCGTTATACCGGAGAGTTGGAAGAAGACCACAGTCTTAATCCACGTCTTATTAAGACCACGTCTTAATCCCCAAGCCAGGTAAATCACCCAGCTTGGAGAACCTCCGTCCTATCTCCCTTACTTCTTGCATTAGCAAAGTAGCGGAACATGCAGTGCATAACAGGATATCGAGACATAATGAGCGCAATGACCTATTTCCGTATAATGTGGTTGGTTTCAAGCCCTTGCTTTCATTGCAGGATGTCATGCTCCTGCTCAAAACACAGATAATCGACTCTCAAAGTGAAGATGCTAAAGTGGTTCTCGCACTGGATCTATCCAAGGCATTCGATACAATTACACATGACTATATCCTTCAGGAAATGTCGACCTTGAACTTAGGAGTTAAACTCTTCACCTTATTTGCATCCTTCTTCGAGAGCAGGATGGCGGCCATAAACTTGAGGCAATCGGTCTCGGAATATTTCACACTCGGAAGAAGGGGTACTCCCCAAGGGGCAGTTATCTCACCCCTTCTGTTCAATATAGGAATGCGCAAGTTGTCGGAAAGCCTTGCAGCAATTCCTAACGTAGGTCATGCATTATATGCTGACGATATTACAATCTGGTGTCCTGGAGGATCGGAGGCTACGGTCGAACAAGCTCTACAGGAGGCTCTGGATGTTACAGAGTCTTTCTTGGAAGGTACGGGACTGGGACTCTCGCCACGAAAGTCGGAACTCTTGCTGTGCGGACAGGCTAGACGAGGTGCTAGGGGACTCACCGCACTAGATCAGGTGCCCATTAGCGTTCGTACCAGAGATGGGCACACCATCCCGAGCGTAGACTCCAGAGTGTAGACTAGGGCTACAACGCTAAGACTATGGCCCTACCCACCACGAAAACTGAAAACATTATTAGATTAATTATGAGAGTGTCCAACAAGAAAGGCGGCATAGGCGAAGATACGCTCCTTAGGGCTCACCATGCTTTCCTCATCAGCCATGCCATTTACATAGTCGCGGCCCTTATTTGGACGAAAACGGAAATGGATAAATTAGACACGTTTATGCGCAAAAGTATGAAAATGGTGATCGGCGTGTCAATCACGGCTAGCACAGAGATACTCTTGACATTGGGAGTACACAACACAACTTCGGAATTAATAAAAGTACAAAGATCAGCACAAATTATTAGATTATCAAACTCCAAAGCAGGCAGAAGACTGCTGGATGCGGCTGGCCTCCTTCCTAGCTTCAATCAGGGAAATACCACGCAACTTGATATTCAGACAAGGAACTCCTTTATTGTAGAACCTTTTCCAGGAAATGTTTACCCACAACACAATAAAGGTCGAAGGTTGGCGAGGGTTAGAACTTTCTTAAAGAACATATCCGGAACAGAGACCTTTGTTGACGCGGCGCGACACGCCAGTGCCACCAAGTTCTCCGTAGCCATAGTCAATGACAGGGAGAACTCCTCTCGGCAGCCTCGCTGAGGACCTGCTCGGTTGATGTGGCGGAACAGGCTGCTATAGCTCTCGCATTACTTGACTGAAAACGCACTACGGTGTACACGGACTTCCCAGCAGCCGTTAGAGCGTTCGCATCGAGGTTGATAGCCAAAGATAGAGCCAGGATTCTGAATGGCAAACACCCCTCCGACATTGTTCACCACATAGTCTTTTGGCAGAGGGGAGATAATCAGATTTTTTCTAATTTCCCTATCTACGTCCACCTTTTGGGTGGGGCCTCTGTCCGGGTTTATTCCAACTTTGGCCAATATGGCTCTTCCTGTCTTCGTGGTGCTAAGTCTCTAAAAAACATGCACCCGGAACATAACAAAGACAGGAGGCATAAACGAGCCGAAGCATTAAAAATTAGATTCGGTAATATCTCGGAGCATGAGGTGGCCTATGTAGACGCGGCGGGAGGTAGCGGCAGTTTTACGGTGGCAACGGCCGTCAGCGGCCGGGGTATTCCCGTGACTGCTGTCACTCTGCGCGGGCGCAACATAGAAGTTGCCGAGGAAATTGCGATCGCATTAGCTTGCGCTGGAACGGACGCGAAATTTGTGATCAGTGACAGCAAAACTGCCATACAAAATTTTAGCAAGGGAAGGATCTCGCCCTTAGCGGCCAGAATCCTAGGCCAGAGAAAGCTAAATAGAAAAATTCAAATAATTTGGACTCCGGCGCATGAAGCCGTCCCCGGCAACGAGGCGGCCCACGAGCTGGCTCGAGATCTCTACCGCCGAGCCGCTACGGGGCCCCTCGATGACCGAGGGAGCGGAGAGCGCATGCTAAAATATGGGGAGATCACGCAGCATTATAGATTGGCTCGTAGACTGGTATCCCCGCCAGACCCAAAATTAAACAACAGACAAGCAGTCGCGTGGAGACGACTACAAACTTATACATATCCGCACCCGGTTATGGCGAACCACATGTTCCCCGAGGCCAGGAGCGATAAATGCAATCTTTGTGGGGCGAGAGGGACCCTCGACCACATAATATGGGAATGTCCGTACTCTCCCGGGGGAACGCACAAAATAGACAGTAGAGACACCTGGGAGACCCTGCTGCGCAGCTCGGACCCTGAGCTCCAGCTCCGGCTCGTCCAACTGGCCGAAGAGGCTGCTGGGACCCAAGACCTCCCAGCCTGCATCTGAGGCGGCGGCACTCGCCCCCTGACCTGTGCGTCGGGGGGTGGGTAGATCACCTTTTCCGTTGGACATTAAAGTTTATTCTATCTATCTATCACCACATAGTCTGGTTCCCAGCTCACATGGGACCAGACGTGTTACCAGGCCACCTGAACCCCAATGAAATAGCCCATGACCATGCGCGAGGTTTCGTATAACGCGACGGGATGGTGTCTCGGCTGAGTTCGGGAGAGCTCGTCCACAGTGATCCACTAGTTACTTTTCATGAAGTCACGTCTCATTACAGAAGGAATAGGCAGAGTTTTCCTTTCCCCCACCATAACCTCAACAGGCCACAACCTAGCACGCTCCGCATGCTCCAGACGGGGTCCTACCCCTCTAGAAGCTTTCTGAACATGCTCCACCCGGACATTGACCCACTCTTCCCAGATTGTGGCACTGAATTTAGCTCATTAAATCACATGCTCTGGCAGCGCCCTGTGTTACAGGATTTGAACCGAGAAGAAGACTGGACGAAGGCCATTACAGACCCGAAACAAGACGTCCAGCTCCTGGCTGTCCGGAGGGCCCGTGAACTAGCGGATAGGCATGGCCTCTAGCCAACGGCTAGGTAGGCACCTGCAGGCCCCTGCTTAGCTCCCCAGGACCCCAATAAAGTCGTTTACTACTACTACTACTATACCCAGAAAAAGTGACGTGTGAATACATGAGGAATTAATTCAGCATTGATAACCGTCATTTTGAATTAAGATCCACACTGCGCAGATGATGCCTGAAGCACAGGCCTCCGCAACGCATGCACATGGTAAAAACCATTGTGAAATATGTGCGCTAGATTCGTGCAATACTTTCGGTTTTGTCGGCAAAAACAGCGCACATGTAAGAAACGCCACCGAGGACTCAAGAATGCAGGATGATGCCGTGCATGTAAAATAGTGCTTCACGGTAGCGTCACTAATGCATCACATCCCCTTCAAGGAAGTGCGCTTCATGATTACTCGAACGGTGATGATTGCAGAGATAATTTTGTTGTTAAACGCTCTTAGCACCTACTCGAGCTGGCTGGAACAGGGCAATCTCTATCATTGAGAATAGAGAATGAAACAAAAATGTTTGTAGTGGCTTGTTTGTAGTGGCTAGTATCTGGAGAGCTAAACAGGTGGCGCTACCAGCTCCGAAGCCATACCATATCTTCAGGGTGCAGCTGACTACCTAAATTGCAGCTGTAGGGGAACGGAGGTGTGTGAACTCTGTTTACAGTATAGGAAGATGTGTCTGACAAGATGCAAAGAGCGGTGCGGTGCATCTGACAAAGTATCCTCGGACACTATAGGATATCAACGTACCCTCCGTTACCGGCAAATAATGAGAAATGCGAGCATGTGTGTTGTGCTGACAGTGCCGTCTAGCAAATAAACGACTTTCTATGATAGATTAATGCACATTTTTTAAGATCCGACTCTCCAGCTGTGTAAAAGAGAAGCTTAAAAACGATATTTTTGTGACATGAACAGTAACAAACGCGAGGGAACTAAAAACGACTGATTGCCCTGTCGTACACATTTCATATCTCCGCAATGTCTAGGGGGGCTTTTTATCGTAGATTTCACGTGCGGTAATGCGCATTTTATTAACAGGAGGAGACGGTTAGTCAGGGCTTGTACGTACGCGTAATCGCTGTTGACTGCACAAGTACTCATGGTCACAAACTGGGAATGTCTTAAGTGTACGTCAACATATTTTCCTTTGTTAAAACATGGCAAGGTAATAATAAAGTAAAACGTAAAACATCGAGAAGTAAACTTCACATACGGCAGTTTCGTGAAAGGCACAAAACACTAAGGCCGTTTGGGCTCAGAATTTCAATAACTTCTACTTTGTTTTATCAACAAAAAATCGTCTAATATAGTAACAGCACGTAGGTAAGTTAGCATACCATGCATATGTGGCTGTGACAGTTCTCGCTGCTGGTCCATCTGTGACTAGTGGCAGTGTCTCGCTTGTTCAGAAGAATCGTGAGTTCCTAGAGGCAAGGAAAACAGGAGAGACATTTTAATGCCACTGAAAACAATGTTTGATCGCACATAACCACCGTCACGATGGAGAACATAGTACTCAGATGTTTAATGCTATGTGTACTATCGCAAGAACATTAAAGCACGTGCCAAAAGTGCCCATGGCCATCGAAAGTGTATCACAATAATATAGAAGCCCTTCAACGCTTTTTTGAAGACGCCAGCAGTTGTGATGAATATTGACTGTACTACATTGCGCCTAATTGTCTCTGATTTGCTTATCTGAAACCTACATACTGCAGAAATCCGGGGACCTTTTTCAACGAGAACATCACGAGAGATTATTTTTCTCTGCATTGGTTTCACATTCTTCTGCTTAGTTTAATTATTACTTAATGTGTAAGGAAACAGGACGGTGATAGATAGTTCCATCGCTATCGCGTGTCTTGGATGCAGAAGAAGATCGGCACGCAACTAGAAAGCACCGTGGCCATCACGTGTCGCGCGGCCAGTTCGCCCGTCCAGCTGAGCTATCGTTGCTGCCGCTGTGCTTATAGCTACCGCTCGGCGACTGCAATAAACCTTGCCACAAACGCAAGAATTTCTAATCTTCTTTATTTTAATGCAATGACGCAATAAGCCACAGCCGTCGATTGCAAACGGTGACCACTCATCTGTTGCTTTTATGCGAAGCATATTACGAGGGCTCAACCCAGCTCCTCAGGCGCGGCGGTGACCACGAAATCACGTGACACCGTGACGTCACGACAGAGGAGAAGTGGCTTTGGCTCAACTCTTGCAAGACGGGCTGGGTGGGAATCGAACCAGGGTCTCCGGAGTGTGGGACGGAGACGCTACCACTGAGCCACGAGTACGATGCTTCAAAGCGGTACAAAAGCGCCTCTAGTGAATGCGGTGTTGCCTTAGAAACGAGCTGTTTCTAAGGCTCAGGCGTGCGACGCTTGCTCAGGCGCACATTTCGTTGCCGCGCCGAACGCTGCGTTGCTCGACGCTCACCGCGTCCAATGCGGGGCGCGTAGTCGCTGGCGGGTCGACGGGAACGCTGTCGCGTTCCACTCTTGAAGGCGAAGCAGGGTAACGCATGAGTTGTTTCTTCGTCTAGCCGAACCAAATATAGCCAAGGAACAGCAGTTCACCAGGCTAAACAGTGGTTCAACAACTAAAATAAAGGCTAGTATGCTTCGCATCCTGGGCTTAACCTTAGCTAAGCCACAGCCATTTTTTATGTCTACAATGAAAAAAAGAAGGCCGACTATGCGCAACCGTGTATCGCCTGATTTCAAGAAACCCACTTGCCGACTTTGAATGCTGACTTGGCGCGATAAGAGCGTGTGTAAGTTATCACCTCTACTGGCGTTCTATTTGCGCTTTCGGCGGAAGCCCCGGGGCTTCACTGGTAAACAACAAACCACGAAGAAAGCAAGAACTGCGCTTTTTTTTTTCATTTACTTATCAAGACATCCGCTATAGGAAAGGAGAACTCGAAAGACGCCCAAAGGCGGTGTAGTCACGTGTTGAAACATAGCAGCGCTCGGGCAGCAGTGGTTACAGCAGCCTTTCAGCAGCCTTTCAGTCGCAGAAGTTCACGCCGGTGCAGGAACGCATTAGAGTACGGCGGAATGGGACACCGACGGTAAATAAAGGCAGTGCTTACTTATGCAAATACTTTCGTAGCACTGAAGCAAGCAATGTTTGCATACGCATACGTCCAGTAAACGGCTATCATAACACTGCACGCTGCACAAGTAAAAAGAACGCAAATACTTTGTGCTTGTAACGATTCCGAATGTACGCATATATGCGCTCGCCCTTTCTGCGAGCGGTCTAGCTAGAAATCGATGCCAGGAGCGCGTCAGAAGGACGTTCATATTTTAGTCTCGTGTCCACACACCAGCCAATGGCAACCGCTGTCCGTGTCCTCGCTTGTAAAGTAACTGAATGCAACAATATCGATAGCGGTGACAGCAGTTTCGCCCCCATAAAAGGCGCTGCTCGTTTCACAACCGTCTCTACGCTATGGTTACAATCGATGGCTTGACAGGGGAAAACTACCTTTTGTGTTCACATCTCTGTGTATCCTGCACTCGCATTGGCGATGGCAACGCGTCGCGGTCCAGAGCGCTGAAAACCAGCCAACGTCTCAACGTCGGACACATCACAGGAAACTTTTTGACAGCACATTGAAAAGTAAGTAAAAGCCGAGGGTGCCTACTTCGAACTTTATAGCTCCCTTAGGGCAAGCAGTAAAGGCGGTTGCGTGACTCCCACAAAACTTCTCGCGATGTCATTGGGCAAAGTTATTATGCAATGCAGGATTAAAGAACTCGATGGCGAATAGTTGCTGGCGTCATTTTTCCGTGGAACCAAGTGGTTTGGGCTGCGCATATGCAGAGCTCTTGTCGGCGATTAGAAGTCAATCATATCTACATTATTAAGGACAAGGAGATCTAACGTCCCTAATTCCCAAAGTGAATTGCGAGTTAAGCTCCGTCGAATAATTTGGACTGTTTGGGGTTCTTAACATTCATCTTAAATTTTCCCACAGGATTAATTTCGCATTCCATCTTCATTGAAATTCGGCCGTCGCGGCCAGGTATCGAACCATCGACCTCGTGCTCTGCCGGAGAAAGCCACAGAAACTCAGTCGCCGAGGCGGGCAAAGGTATATGGTTACGACGAGAAAGAAACGGGTTTATTTAACAGGCTTGATTGAAGGCGAGCCTCAGACGGGGAATAACGTCCTTCTCTTCTTCTTCGTTCCCTCCGCTCACCCTGCTTCGTCTTCCGCTCACAGGGCTATATTTACTGTAGTAATGTCATATTCAACAGCTAAGATTCAGAGCAGTAATTGGAATTGAGCACTTCATATATGCTTATTGAAGTTTTTCGCTTGTCTGTTATGGTGACGCAGCAGTCACATAAAAAGACGCAATACTGACGATCCAGTTTCCACAGGTCAGGAGTGACTGGAATGGAGAATGGAAAAGAGAATGGTCTCTGCCTGCAAAGCATTGAAATAGATTTCACAATAAATAAATATTTCCTAAATAGTCACCATTCAATACCTACTTTTGCGTGCAGTACTCTCGTACCGCCACTCAGATGCTTTGAAAAATTGTCGTTTTTTTTTATTTGAAACAAATCGTACCGACAAAAACGACAACTCTGCCATTGACCTTGGCTTGTTTTTCTACGCAATCAGCGATCTATCGTACATAAGCGCGGCTGTACAGGGGACTCTACACTATGAAGTAGTTTTACTTATTGGCCAAATGCTTCATTAGTTCCACGTGTGACGTTGAAAGCATTCCTCAGCTTTAACAAAGCTCAATCTGAAAGCATATTAAACTGCCTTGAAGTAGGTTAAAATGACATCGTTATTAAAGGGATGGATCCTCTATCAAATGGTAATGAGCTGTGGCTGCTAGCAAAGAGCACCTCGCATGCGTGTATGATAAAACACGTTCAGCGAAGCTCTTCCTAAAAATCTAGAAACTTGAGCCCATTGAACACGCGCCAGGTGATTGAACTAAGACGCCGAGTGAAACATTTTTATCGTGCCCGCTCTAAAAACATGCCAGGTACGCTCTTTGATCTTTAACATAACATACGCACAGCGATTAAGTCTTCCAAATGAATTTCTTCAATGTTAAAATTACCGGTTGTATAACGATTACCGCTATGAAATTCTTGTTATACGTAACAGAGAAGAAATACCCTGTGACGAAAAACAAATACTAGATGAGATTACAACGGAGGCTTCCAGCGCAGCAGCTTTATTTAAAAATATCTTGTTTTCGTCCTTTATTTCCCTGCAGTGACGAGCCTAGAAATTTTCAATCCCCATCTCCCAGAAATGGTTATAAGTTAACAGGGAATTCATTCAGCATTGCTTAACCTTGACACCAAAAAGTATACTGTACTAAATGATATCTCGCATAGATTCTATGACAGGTTCACTGAGTTGTGCTCCAAAGATCTGCTCATTATCTTTAATATAAGTTTACTCAAAGGAGAGTTGCCGACTGACTGACAGCTGGCTAAGGAAATTTCTATTTACAGAAGACGCGACAAGCTTTTTTTTGTACCAAATATAGATCTGTCTCCTTATTAGTACGTGCCGTAAAGTGTTCTAACTTTTCATATTGAAAGAGTTGAGCAGTCACTTAGAGGACAACCTCTGCTTCTTTGAAGCCCAACACAGTCTCGGTGGGGTTTTTCAAAGAGTTAAGCTATGCTTTTGCAAGGGACCCATCTAGATTCACTCAACTGATGCATGTGAGAAACCAGTTTATTTGTTTCGCAGCTTCACACACGTGAACAGATAGGCCCAATTTTCCTTGCCTTAGAGAATGCATTTGACCGAGTGGTACGTAATAAACTAATGTGAAAAAATCCACCACCTATCACCTACCGCCCAGCCAGGGCACCAAGAATTGTACCCTGGCTCGGTGTTTATCTGTCAGAAAGCATCCACTTTCTTGAACAGTTCACAATCCTCTTTTATTGTAGTGATGTCGGGTCTTTCGCAAGGATCTGTGATTGCTGCCTTGCTTTTTCCTAATGATTTAAATAATTTGATATTTCTTTGGTAAGTTGACGTTACGTTTCTTTTCCTTTCTCAGACATCTGCGTCATATAGCGTAAAACTTAATCAGAGGAAGATTATATGACTCTGAACAGTTATTTCAAATTTATTTTTAAATATTGTCTTGCTTCTCGTAGGAATCTCAGTAACTCAAAATGCTCCAATATGTTTTTAACGCGCAAAATTAAAGTCCAGTGCACCATACTTACTATACTAATATTAAAGAAATTAAGGCAATACAGTAGTTTAGGCAGCATTCAATCCTCACAATAAATCACAATAACTAAATATGCTACATGACGTAGTTAAAAATAAAAACATGGCCGCGCCTTTCAGTAGAACGGTGGCTTACCACTTTCATTCTTTTTCCGAGACATGCGAGGACAACCACAAACACAATGTGCGAGGGGGAGAACGGCTTAGTCGCTAGCTACGGCGGCATTTTCTCGCGGGTGAGAGGAGGAGATGAGTAGGGTAGCATCATCAGCATTTTCAAAAATATAGTAAAAGCAGCGGAAGAATTCTATACTGACTTATGCTGAATGTAGGTGGCATAGCCACGCTACCTTCGTTCGAAGTGGCTATGCTGACTGACTGGCATAGCAGGATAGGCATAGCAGGACTGGCATAGCAGTAGTAATGAACAGGATAGAAAGGTACTTCCATAACTAGCGATGATGCTAGAAGGGCCTTGCAAGACATGAACAAGTGAAACGCGGCAGCAGAAGATGCAATAACAGTCGATTTCATCAAAGATAGCGGGCACATGCTTGAACAGCTTGCGGCCCTTTCTACGAAATGTCTCATAACTCTAAGGGTTCCACAAATCTGGAAGAATGCCGACATTATAATAATACACAAGAAGGCATACATTAAAGCATTCAAAAATAATGGGTCCATTAGCATACTTCCAGTATTGTACAAAAGAATCACCAAGGTAAATTCCAATAGAATAAGGGCAACAGTTGACTTCAGTCAAATGAGAGAACAGGTTGCCTTGAGGAAGGGATACCCTACAATGGATCACACCCATGTCCTCACTCAGGTAATCGAAAAATTCGAATAGTACAACCAGCCTCTCCATATGGCTTTCATAGGTTATGAAAAGGCATTTGATTCAGTAAAGATACCAGCAGTTATAGAGACATTACGTAATAAAGGAGTACATGAGGCAAGCCTGAATATTTTTGGGAATATCGACAAAGATTCCACAGCTACCTTGATTATCCACAAGTACAAAGATACCGATAAAGACAGGAGTCAGGCAAAGAGGCACAATCTCTACAATGCTATTGACTGCATGCTTGAAAGAAGCATTCAGGCTATTAAATTGGGGAGGCTCAGAAGTGAAGTTCAATGACGGATTTCTCAGCAACCTTTGGTTTGCAGATGACAATGTCCTGTTCAGCAACACTGGGATCAAATTGCAAGAAATAAATGAGGACCTTAACAAAGACCGTTTAAGAGTGGGGTTGAGAATTAATATGCAGAAGGCAGAGATAATGCTCAATAGCCTGGCAAGGGAACAAGCTCAAGTTCGCCAGTCAGCCTCCCAAGTCTGTGAAGGAGTAGGTTTAACTAGGTCAATTGCTCACAGGGGACCCTGATCATGAGAACGAAATTTACTGTAGCCTAAAAATGGGCTGGAATGCATACGGCAGAGACTGCTGGATCCTGACTTGGTGAGGTGCTCACGGATATCATTAAATAGAAAGGTGAACAACCATTGTATACTACAGCTGATAGCATATGGGGCAGAAATTTCGAGGTTGACAGAAAAGCTCCAGAATAAGTTAAGGACCTCGCAACGAGTGATGAAACGAAGAATGTTAGGCGTAACATCGAGAGACAGGATGAAGGTGGTGTGGTTCACAGAGCAAAAGCAATAGCCGATATTCTAATCGACACTAACAGAAAAATGTACAGCTGGGCAGGCCATGTAATGCGTAGGTTAGATAACCGGTGGACCATTATAGTTACAAAGTGGGTTCCAAGATTAGGAAGCGCGCTCGAGGACGGCATGAAACCAGGCAGAGTGATGAAATAAGAAAATTCACAGGCGCTGGTTGGTGGGCGTAGGACAGGGGTAATTGGAGATCGCAGGGAGTGGACATAATATAGGCTGATGATGATGATGACCACGAAATAACGACAATCCATGGCTTCGTGAAAAACAAACAGCAATCGAAGTGTTTTAAAAGTTATAAGAATGGGAATTACGTTATCATTCATTTTCCACGTCCAAGGTTAAAGATGCTATGTGCTTTCTACGCGGTGTTTTTTTTTTTTTTTCTTCACGAGTTAACCGTAGTTTAGGTGGTCGCAGTTTCATGCGAAAGGCGAAGCATCGATTGCCATCGCAAGTTAGTAGGTGCCTTTAAGAAGTTAGAATAGTAGTTTTATCGGCTGTATAAACTTGTGAACAATGGCTTACTAACTAGATTAACAAGCCTCGTGTCACGGGCGCACAAGCAAACATGAAAATATCTCAGTCGATGAGCGTGGAAACTCTTTATCAAAATTCTAGAGTGAGGAAGCACGGCAGCAGCAGCTTGCGAATCTACCTTTGCGCTGCCTCTCGCTTCAACGCGAAGTATGGGGCGAAAGCAGCGCACGCAAGCCTTTGAGCTATCGCCGCACTTTACACACTTTACTCATCGCCGATTGCTGTGTAGGTAGGGCGCGCGCGGCCGCGACATATGCAGCGGCCGCCTGAGTAGAGTACGCAGTGGAACGTACCCAGTAGAGGCCTCAAGGGCACATTCCCTCCCCTCCCGCCTATGCCTTGCGCTAAGCAGAAGAGGGCGCGCTTTCCCCCCTCACGCTCCCCCCCCCGCCGCTCCCCTCCCTTGCTTGCGCGAGATTGAGCCGCCATCGTCAGCTCATCTTCGCAAACTTTCCCTTGCACAAACAGCATACGGCGTGCGGCGACCATTTTACCACCCTTGTACTTAACACGACACATCACGGCGACGCTGAGGGCGACGGCAGAAATGCGCCTGGAGTATTCAATATGATTGCTCTCGCAATGAAAATGGCATGTGGCATGCAGCAACGCTATACTCCTTGAGCTAAATTTCAGTATCCTAAGAGGCAGACAATATTTACACTAGGGATAAAAATGCATAACGAACTAAGTACAATCCTGAAATATCTTGTACATCACGCTGCTTAATTTTACAAGAAATGTTGCACCGCAGGAAAGCATTCTTTACACATAGAACCTGTGCCTAATGCAGTTTTGTTTCAATGGTATAAAAAATGCAACAATGTTTTCCATCTTATTCCACAAATACTCGCTGTCTTTGGGCTCATGAGCATGCACCTAGTAGATTTCCGGATGAAAACTGCATTTCATTGCATACATTTGCTCGCGATACGAGCCTTTAGTGACCGTGGCGGCTTGAATGCAGTTTGGTTGTTGACTTTCCTCTCGCTCGTGGGGAAACTTCTCAGGGTATAAATACATCAGCGAACACTCGCGTTCGCTGATGTAGTTCGAGTGTTCGCTGAACACTCGAACACACGCAACACCAGGTGAAGCTGTGCAGAAAGATAGTTGAATGCGCAGTGGCGACAATAAGGTCGACGTTTGTTTTGCTAGGAAGGTAACGAGCAAATTTTCTCCGACAGGAAAAGAGTCATTTTAATGGACTACCATGAGGATGGAAGAGCTATATCCAAAGCACTAGCTCTAGAAAATATCTATCACACCTCATCATCGTACCGCTTGAAAGGCGAGCTGCGAAACAATAAAATATTTCCCCCCAAAATTTGCTGTCGCCTAGGAGACCATCAATCCCTTAGAAAACTACACACTAAGAAAAAAAAGAGTACCGCTTACTCTTTTCGGAGAGTCTGGATTCGCCACGTATACGACACACTTTGTGGGAGACACCCGAACTCTCTTTCGGCAGAGAGTCCCGAGACTATCTGTGCTCGATACAAGGTGGTTACGTGACTCCACACACAATAGTCATGCACACTCTCTTGTAGTAGTCTCCTAACCTTCTCAAAAGGGTTACACGACTACTGCTGAGGGAGTCCCGTTAACTATTCTGCATGAGTCAGACGAGTCAAGATAAAGGGTCACATGACCACTGCTCAAGGATTCAGGCGACTAGTTGTGATGAGTCTGACGACTCCAGCAGTGTGTGTCAAGTTACCCTTAGTGTGTGGTGCAGGACTCTTGAAAATAGAGTAAAGTAACTAATCCATGTAAGTCGTTTGACTCTCGGATGGCAGTGTCGAGCCGCTTTTCGTAATGTGTCCCCAACTTTTGTTGTAAGTACGCACGACTACGGCTAGTTCTCAAGATGACTACTGTGAAAAGACAACATATAAGAACCCATAGCAAACTTGCCAAAAAGGACGTGGCAGGTTAGCAACAATAAGTTACCATTTCATCACCCTTTGTTGTCTTCTGGAAAATTCAAATGTATTAGTCAGCACAGAATCACCATGAAAGCAAGACAGTTCTCATTTCTATTAAACTGGAATCAATAGCCAACCAAGCAAAACAGCCTTAAATAAACATCCAATATGTAGCCTGCAGGTGCATATGCATGACACTGCAATGCAACTCATAACCATAATGAGACCCCAAAATATTAGGTAACTCATGTAGAAGTTCAATTAAGCACTGCCCAAGTCTCTAATGTCAAAACATTTATAAGTTAAACCTATTTCACTGTTCTTCGAGACGTGTTTTTATTTAGAACTTACGATTTAACATATTAAGCAAGTAAGCTACACATAACAAATAAAAAAGGCCGCACTTATGTACAAAGGAGACCCAGATAATCAAGTGCAAGAAAAACAATATTCCAACTTAGAATACATAATCTATGCGTTATAGTACTATGCTTGCTGAAAACAACTGGTCGGCAATTGATAATCCAATCTAACAGTAAGAACAGCTGTCTTACCTTATGGTACTCTTGTTGGCACTTTTCCCCCACAACTTGTGCGTGTTAGTGGCAGTAGAAAATTGATCTGAAAAATACCACATTAAAAAGTTGTGCATCAATTTTATTCTGTCATACAACGTGCAGCAGTGTATAAAAGCTTCACAACAGATATTACAAAAATAAATACAGCAAAATTTATACTAATTGTTTATTTATGTCGACAAACATACTTTTGCAAGACAAAGTATAATAGCTGACACAGACAATTTCACAGATTGCAATAATCACTAATACAAAACCTGCCATATTGCAAACACGCTGACAAAATATGTAGCACAGGTAGCTGTATTTTGTTACGGCAAAGATTGCACATGAATAATGAGGACAAGGGAGGAAGGAGAACACATAAACAAACTATACCCAGCTGCATGCATGCAGCTGTAACAATACACATGGTGCACCAAGGTCCAAAAGAAACAAAGAGGAAGATGTGAGGAAGGCTTCTTTTACTCATCACAAGCTATCCTGTAAGAGCAGATTATGCACTGGCTGTAATCTACCCTCAGCACACACGTAAATAAGTTACATTAGGTGCCACATTTACAAATCACTCATACAATGTTCTTGTGATTGTCCTTATTCAGATTTTTAACTTGGAAAGCATGACTGAGTAACGTAAAGCCTCCCTACGGCTTGGCACATATACAGAAAGAAGTGTTTCTATAAACACTGGAGGTCATGGAAGGATGACTGACACATACCTCTTTTAATTCTTTGTCTTTATGATTATCTACCACAGTAGTCTTTTGTGGAGTGAAACACATCCAGATAATACACTGTGGGCAACAAAGTGTGAATACCTGTTCTTGATTTCTACCTTTCTCTGGTGTCCCGCTAAGGTAAGATTGGTGCAAAAAATTGTCTTCCCAATGTATGCGTTCCCACAAAACAAAACAGGAGCAGATGATAAGCCACATTAATGGTGCGTGAAATAAAACATCTGTTCTTAACTTACCACTGCCATTCCAATCTGGTGCGATTTTCTGCTTTGTTGTGCACTCGAGCACAGGTGCTACGCAGTTCACTTGGTGCCCAAAGCAACTTTCACACCATAGCAGGATGTCAATTTTGTTTTTCAAATTGTAAGCGAAACTCTGGTTATGGGGGACAATTGCAAACTTACAGTTTTGCTTTGTATCTTCATAATGCTGTAGAGCAAGGTAGAAAGCAACAGATATTTATAATTTGGGTTGCCACTGTGCATTGCATGGATATGTTTCAATGAATGATAAAACTACTTGGCAGGTAAACATATGAAAAATAAGAGAATAAAGCTCGAAGTCTACCAAATTAGTAACTGGGAATATTATGTGTAATTGAAATTTTGTGATTCCCATTGATGAAGAAACACTTTTGACAATATGTGCCAAGGCAACCAAGTCACTCATGCTCACAAAGGAAACAAAATAAAAACAAGCAAGATTGCAAGAAGTTCCAACTTGCAACCTAAAGTGAGACACCTCACATGACTGACTTATGTATTTACTGAGCATAAATTACATCTAGCGCATAATCTGCTTGTACAAGATGACGAAAAATGAGTTACTGCTGCTTTCTCTCTGGGGAATTTGGCTCTTCTGAACACATGCACATTGTGTGGCACAGCTGCGTGGATGTAGCTGGGCACAGCTGTTATTCAGCATCAGTCTGTTTTTATGGACCTGTACTATTATCGTTGTAATTTATAATTAGCAAATAGCCTAACTATTGGGTTGATCAGCTCTATTTTAAACAAAACATACTGACAGATTTCCCTGTTTATCGCTAACAAAGAGATGGGTACATCATTTCAGATTTCAAGAAACAGCTGTGGAACAGAACAAATGCTGAAGAGCGAAAATCTACAACGACCAGTACCTTTTTTATTAAATGCCATGTAATAGCTCTTTCTGCAATGAATACCATTATTATCAAAAATTGTAGCCTGAAAAAATAATTGGCAAATATTTACAAAAGCGACAGGGATTAGAACTGCATGTTAATTTCAAATGTCTTCTTAAACAAGATCACAATATTTGAAGTTTCATTAACTTCAGCAAAACGCTGACATCCCATTATTGAAGCTAGTCAGTGCAGAAGGTATTGTTAGCTTGTAGGAGTCCTCAGACTGGCTGCTCTGAAATATTTGTCACCATACTTGGTGGAACATGCTTTGCTCTTTCAGATATTACTTTGCCAAAAAGCCTTCTGTAAGCCTTATGTGACAATTCTGTGTGGAAGAGAAATCTATTTGATCATTACTTTTTGGGTATATGTATCTCAGAACTGGTGCTAGTCCGAGTTCTTACAAAGTAGACGTTATGGAGTACTGTAATTCTAATGCCTGCCACTGCTATAAATTTCTGGTAGTGAAAATTGTCGCACTGTCATGAAGCAGCTATGTTCAATAATTAGTGGCAGTCACCGCTGAAACACTCAGTACAAAACACAACATAAATACATGGAGTCAAAATATAAATGTCCAACAAGGTCATGTCTCAAGTCTACATTTCACAGAGCTGTCTTTTTTTCTGTTAGTGTGCCAATACCAATCACACATTCACAAACATTTAAGTATTGCACTTCTGGCAAATGCAGGAAAATTCACCGTCTTCAACAGAAGCCCTTGGGAAGACAGCCCAGAATCACTTCGACAGGAGGACTTGCCTTAAGCTTTGCGTCGCTATGTTGTAGGTCAATGTAGCAACGGGAACGTTTTGCTGATTGAATATTACTCGAAATATTTTTATTATTTGTACTAGAGGTTTGAAAAGAGACCCACTTGTTGAGTGCTTCATGCAGATTTCATATATTCCATTAGCTTTTGTTTAGCTGCTTCTTGAGTTATGTCCTACACAACGGCAAAATATAGTCATATTTGTGGGCACTTTTTTGTGTATTAAATTTTCACAAAAAGCAGTGTGCTGCAGTTAACTCAACTCCCTGTAGACTGCAAGGTGCCGATATCTATTCAAACAGCACGTAAAGTTACCAGAAGTATGCAAGATTAGTAGGCAGGCAGGCCTGCATACTAATCTTGCATACCTCTCATGTACTCTGAAAAAAGATTACTGAGAATACTTCAATAATTTTTTCTCACAATAGCATGAGAATGAGCTTGTGCACTTATAATTGTCCTATACAAATTAAATTTGGCGTACATACTCTTCAAGATAAACAGAATACCAATATCTAATTGAAATTGCAATCTGCAAAAATTATTTAAAGTGGCCTAATATTTTTTGCATAGTTCCAGAAATTGTACAAGCTGTTTGGATAGGTATCGCCACTTTGCGGTATACAACTAGCTAAATAAGATACAGCATGAAACTATTTGTGAAACTTTTATAAACAAGTGCCCATAAAAATATATTGCCACTATGTAGGCCATAACTAAAGAACACCAGCTACACAAAAACCAATGACAATTCAAATCTACATAAAACTCCCTATGAATGGCCGTACATTCAAATTTCTAGTACAAATAATTTAAAAAGTTGTTTTGAGGAGCATTTCCCTTTAAGTGGGTGTCAGTGTTTCTACCAAAGGGTTACAAAATACCTTGAGGCATACCATAGGGAGTTTTATAAATAGCACACGCACGCATCTGCCTAAAAAGCCCCATGCCCTGCTTGCATTCCTTAGACATTTTTCTGCATTCTGTTGTATGTCACCGTTTGCATCCCTTAACACTGAGGGCACATAACGAAAAAACAGCCTATTAATACACTTAATTTTTAGCCTGTAAAGGGTTGTGTGCGAATGGGGGCAGCCAACTCTAGCATGAGAATAAAGAAATATTTGTTCTCGCATTAATGAAACCAGTCAAAATATAATCTCGCAAATCTGGAAATTAATGCACGAAGAACCTTGCTGATTGTTACATTAGTGTCCCGAACAAGATCTTTTGATGTTTATAATTCCTAGTTTAATTCACTTTCCTATATTAACTGGGCTCTGACCTAGAATACTAAGTGTAGGAGACTAACCCAGGCCTGGAAGCCAATATTTAAATCTGAAATAGACATTCATTCCCCGACCACATGGCACTGCTACGTCATCAGAAGAAGCAGCATCCATGGACATATAGTCTGTAAAATTATTTTTACATGATCTGTAGCGTTACTCTTGCACTAACAAATTCTGAAAATGAGGAAATACATCTGCTATTTAAAGCACTGTTGCAAACCCGTGTGTTTGAGAAATGCAATACTCAAAAGGTGTAATACAACCAATGTGTGCATGAAACCTATGCAGCTGCCTTTGACATTCGTCAGTGTGGCAAATAAGCACTGAGGAATGCCAAGGATATCATAGCTTTCATGTTTCAAACCTTGCATGCGAGTACCAGTATCTTTGCAGTGAAAGGAAGTCACATTATTACCAGACTCATGAGGGGAATTTATGTTTCTCTAGTTCAATATATTCTTTCTTGTGCTCCTATATCCTTGAGTTTTTCAAAAATAACGGGTGCTTGAAATAAGTACTCTATATTGCTCTCAAATTTATCCTGCACCAGAGCCTGTGTTATGTTACATTTCTTGAACACATTGCAGGGCTGTAGATTATCAAAGGAAGAAAAAATGCTGTAAGTTCGCATTTTAGCCTTCTGTACAACAAGAATTAAGAACCTATCAATTACATCCACAAGTACAAAAGAACTACGAGAAACGGGGCTTAAAGGCAGGTATACATTAGAATAGCAGGAGCTGATGGTGAAAATTCTAAGAGAAAGGAACTCTTAAAAACTAGATACTAAAGACACATATGAATTATAATAACAGAAATATTCGCAAAGAATTTGAAGAGACAAATAGAATGTCTGTTCAAATCACTCCACCCCAACACTCATCCATGGTTCGATAAGTGATCACAGTCGGTGATGCTGTTTGGATAGATGAAAGTGAGGCACAGCTGTCAAATAGATAGCACATGTAGAGGGGTCACCAAAGGTTGCATGCTGGTTGCACAGCAGGTTGCCTTGATCTCCGGATTCCCTCGACCCTGATGCGTTGAACCTGGTTATACGTAGTTTGCACGAGGCCTGGCCCGAGTGTGCGGCATGGCTTGGGTAAAATTTCGAGGCAACCTGAAAAACACAGATCCATATATTTAGCAAGAAATTTTCTGTACCATAGGGCAAATCTGAAGTTTACCCTCTGCACATAGCAGATGATGAAAACAGACACAAGTCACCAGACTCAAGGTATATAAATGTGCAAAAGTGGAAATGAATGCGAAGAGCTGCTTATAGGATGGAATCCTTCATTTGTCTTTTGTGGATCAATAATAGTATATTAACATAAAGTGCACATGACTCTCCCTATTTGTGTAGGTAGGCTATTCCATGCCAGCTATTCCATGCCAGCTGTTCCAACCTGGCACACGACCACTTGGAATTTTATTTTGAACACTGAGGGCCCTTCAATATAGAACATATCTCAATTTCACGCAATACTTAAAGCAAAAAAAAATTTTACTGGCATAAACATTATGTCAAATTTTGTGTAACGCACCAAAGAATGCATCATAAAATGACATAGCCAAAAATATGGTTCCTTCATTAAGAGGGCCAAATCTTCAACGACAATGAAGCGAGGCCTTACACCAAAAACTTAATTGCTTATTAGCAACGGCTCAGTTTATTATGGCTGATTAAAAATGGACAAAATGGCTTATTAACTTTATTTTCACAGAAGTTACCTACAGCAAAAGCTGCAAATTTATGCAATCTATGTGTTTAGGACTTCTCCTGTGTGCAAGAATGGTATCAGAAAGATACATTATGCAGCAGTGCAGAGAGAGGAGGATGAACTTGGAAAAGAAGTCAGTTTTGGTGTACGTTTATAGGCCTACTTACCATTGAGGCAGCCCTAGTAAATTTATGCCAAATACCATGTATGAGAGTGCATTGTATTGTTTTTAAATTGGTAAAGCTTTATCAAAGTAGTTTTTGTGTTAAGCAAGAAAAGAATTGTACAAGTGGTCTCTTGTAGTTTCAAAATTTGCATCGCATTTCGCCTGATACACATAGCCTCTTGGCGGCTAAGACAAAATGCACGGACTTGAGCATCCCTGCACGGATAGCAGGGAGTCTAAACTGCTTCGAAGTTACTTCTCTTATTGCTGAGTGACTACAAGCCATTTCACTCAAAAAGACGCCGCTTAATTACAGGTATTTACCTGAATTTTTCTGTCGGCTGTCAGCCTGCTGGCATCATCACTAAGGCTGCCAACTCCCTAGTGGACATAGTCGGGACATGGTGGCGGCAGGATGCAGTAACAGAAGCCGCCAAAGGCTCCCAACTACCTAGTGGATGTAGTCAGGACAGGGTGGTGGCCGGACGCAGGGGTAGGAGCCACCAGAGTGCACCTGCAACAAATTTGCACAAATGTTCTTAGTCCTACCATGTCCCGATTTACAATAAAAATTGAGCAGTCTGTGTAACATGGCTACCAATACAAATAAAGATAAACAGTTAGGTCCTACGACACTAGAAGCCCGACAAAAAAGAAACAGTACTTATGTTTATGAAAATCCAAATAATGAAACAAAAAATGTGTAACTGGTTTGTGCATGGAAGCTCGGTTTAAACCTGAGCTCATACTATCAAGTGATCTGCTAGTCAACTGCAAGCCTGCCACCTTAATATGTCATTGTAAATTATTTTTACATGCATTATGTTAAGCTGCATTAATACAAGTTCAAAATCATTTAATATAAGTAAATCACCAAGGTAATTCAATTAACGAATTCCAGTGGTCGTTAATGCAACAAAGTGCAAGCTCGGAATGAAGCTGGCCAAACTGGGCAGTGAAAAATAACAATGTGGTTCTCTACATCTTGTTTTCCTGGCTTTTGCTCTAGCATTGGAATATACAAGAATTTTGACATTCCTGATATTTCGCCCTGCTAATTTTTGTGCCATAATGCATAATACTTCAGCAAGAGCAATGATGCTTTCTTTTAACTGTAAATAATGATAGAACAAGAAAATTCATTGGAGCCAACGTCTTGAGAAGAAAAATCTCCTGCTCTGTCGAAATATTGGCTCCAGCGATTCTTGTTCAACGGCTCTTCATCAGTTCAAGTCTCTGTCTTCCTGTGTACCTCTGTACTTTCAATGTTATGTCAATGAAACTGTAATAACGGATCATTAGTAAATGTAGCCGATGAGGAACTTGGGCTTGTTGGTAGATAACGACAGAGTAACTGCGCAACGTAGAGATACGGACAAAGGAGGCTTGTGTGTGTTGTCTCCTCCAGCCATGTCTCCCCTTTGGGTGATTACTCTGTCTAAATGTAAAACTGTTACCCTTTGCACAATAATAGTAAAATGCATAAAGACAGGAAAGTGGATACAAAAATTACAACAAATGGCATCATATGCTAATGAGATATGCAAAAGTGCCTGCTACGATCTGTCTCACCCATAACGTGCTGGATAAGATGGCGTCTTCTTCTGGACGTTGCCATTTCTTGAATACCTAAAGTACATTTCAAAATTACAAAAATACACAGAACAACAGCAGTAGCAGAAGAGACAACGCATTGTTTAGTAAAAAAAGTAAACTAATCTCTGATACACCGCAGACGAAATTTCCTTTATTAAATTAGTAGAAAAATACACCACACCTCATCTCATTCAATTCTGTGAGCGTTTCTTGGTACAAGAAAAAAAGGTATTTCTGCATGAAAACAGTAAAATAATCATAGCCTTCTACTTTTAGAAAATACGCTACAGCGACTAAGCCAACTACGGCTGTATATACTTAAAATTGTTATATGCACATTGCAATAGCCAAGACAGGATAAATTTGGGTTCATATGCAGCTCACCGGGAGATACAACTTTGCAATCAACTCATTTTTGCTTGCCAAATATCTGCACTAACATAAGACTACAAATAAAAAGACCCTCTTTTTCATAAAACACCGGACTCAAAATAGAAAATCCAGTAGCAATATTACAATTTCACCACATAACACAGCAAGGTGTTGTAAGCCTAGTAGGATTTACTATATCAATGTTGCAGCATGTTCATGCTTTCAAATATTTACAACCGTGAAAATAAAGATTAAGTAAAAATAATACATTATATATAGGCTTAGATTGTGAGCTAATGTGTTTTCTACTTACAGCCAAATGCACAAAAAATTTGTTCTCTTTCAGCGCTATTAAAGCGCTGTGTCTGTTCGCTTGTGCATGCAGCCGCTTTGCCGCTCTTAAAATTTCTGTGATGCCACATCGCCTGACACTGCCGTACAGCGTTGTAGCGCTCTTATTATTCGCGGTAATATACCTAAAGCGCTAGTAAATCTTCAGAATACACAAGCTGCCTTTTCGACTACCTGTCTTCGCCATGCGAAAGTCACACTGGCGCTAGTATTGTATCGACACTTCAAGTTACGCAGTACTTGATATTCTACGTATTTTTCGATGCGACAGGCCACTCGTCACTAGAGTCCTTAAGAACGGTGTTTCTCCTGGCAGTACAGCTTTGCAGTAATTTCAGATGCTCTCCTGAGGCTTCCGTCGGTCAGTAGTATTTTCGCATACATACGCGCACGCATGCCTAAGAAACGTCTGTGAACTGCCAAGAGAAACGTGGCGCAAAATGTAGCCATACCGGAAGGGCAGAGTACGCGCCGTTTGTAAACTCGGAACAAAAGCTGATATGCTTACCTGAGACGATGAGAGAAATATGGCACAGGTCACTCCCCGCTGGTAGTCGTTCGTATGCATCTGGTCGTCTCTGTCCGTTGCGATCTCCCATATCACAATAAAAGATGCTGTGCAAACCGCAGCACTTCGGGCGCTTGTGACGGTCCGGCGAAGCTGCACTTGCGCGAAGTCGGCAAAGACGAAATCGGCGACACGCTGCTGCTGGCGGCGGTCCCCCTCGTCGCAATCACACAGCACGGACAGAAGCTCCCACCGCAACTTGCCGCAACGCCTGGTTGCAGTCGCCCCTAACGTAGCGATTTCGGAACCACTCAACGACAACGTACTCGCGCGTGAGGCAGCGCAACTTAAAAATGGCGTCATGCTATTGACGGCTTCAGCTTTGGATCATTTTGTGTCTGCACAACTGGGCAAAACAGTTGCGCTAGTTTCGGTTTTGTTTCCTTGCGTTGAAATAAAAACTGTTTTGCTCACTGATAATTTTACGTTACTTAAGTAATGTTCACGAATGAAACAGCCATGAATTTAACACGCGTCTTGAAATATCCGCTATGTTCACTTGGCAGAAGCAAAATTTGCTCGTCCGAGTGTGGTTGTGTTTGAAATATCTATCGCTGGGCTGTCGGAGCGTGCTCGAAGTGTGAAGACGCGGCGTTATTGTCCTTAATTTGCTTAGCTATAACGGTGCGGCTGCCCTTGATTTCTGTCGAGTGCAGTTTGCTCTGATGTAAGGTAGAACTACAAAGCCACCCATGTTACTGAATGATCTAGTGCACCTGAAGCTGCCAGAACTCCGGTATTTCCTCCACAAGCTCTTGCGACTGTGTGCCGCGATCACCAAATGCGAGCGTAGTCATTTGGCGGAGATTTAGCAACACACTTTCTAGAACTATCGTTCACCGCTATATCACGACATGGAGAAGCAGCGGGGTTGGTCCTTAGTGAAATTTTCTATTTATTGCGAATTTTGCGATAGCAATTATATGGACACAACCGTCGAAATATATCTGTCGGTGTTGCCGTGAGCTTACGCATAAAGTCAAGTGCGATAAGATCCTATCCTGCTCCGTTAGCTGTGCGCCTTAAAAGAAGTGTACGAGGGCGAGCCGAGATGTATAGTGTCTGGGATGGGTGCCCCAAGTATCTATAGGTGGTCACGTGATAAAACGCGCGCAAGTCGGGGAAAGGAGGCGCCTCTCCTCAGCACGCCTCTCCTCTGGCCGTTGCTCTAGCCCGGTCTGGCGCCACTCTCGCTCTGTCTTGGAGATAATTTCCGATGGGTGCAAAGCGGGGAGGCGAGGGGGGGGCGAGGGGAAGGGCGCTTTTATTGCGCCATTTCAAGTTTCGGAGGCACTTCGAAGGATGAGGCAGCAGCAGTGTTCTGTCCGCTCTGTTCGCGCCCTTCATCACGCCGAGGCTGTGACAGCGAGTGTTAGCGTTCATTGAGTGAAATCTGTTCATGTTTGCACGTGCCCGTGTGACCCCGTGCTTGCTAATTTACGGAGTAAGCGATTGTTTACTGCACTTTATTCAGGCGATGAAACTACGAACCTTGGTTCGTGCAGTTGTTCGTGCAGTAGTTCATGCAGCATTGGGGGGAAACTGCTACATTTTTGTTTTTAAATTTCTAGGGGGTTCAAAAGCAGTGCTGCGTACGTTAATGTTTGTTTCTGGTCGCGGAACGCAACGCACTCCGGTAGCCCAGTGGCTTTGGTGTTGCGCTGCTGAGCTGGAGGTGACGGGAACAATCACACCCGCAGCAGTCGCGTTCCAATGGGGGCAGAATGCGAAAACGCGCGTATATTGTGCATTCCGTGCGCGTTAAATAACCCGAGCTGCTGAAAATAAATCTGCAGTTTTCCATTACCGTGCGCCTCATAACAAGATCTTGATTTTGGAACCTAAATCCTCAAAATTTAACTTTACGTAGTGGAATTACATTTGCAATCGACACTGTTGAGTGCGCCTTTACTGAACTTGTTATCTCGTTGCTGTGCTCTCTGTAGTAGCCAATGCTATATTTTTTAGATTTATATATGGTCGGAATCCAGTTTGAAAAATCTGGGTATTCCTTAGCATAGGATGCCAGCGTGTGAGGTATTAACAAACATGTTCAAGGAAAATCGATATTTAGAGTTCGATGTAATTGCAGAATATGACAAGCTTGACGAAAGAATGATACACCGCATTACAACCAGGATAGGAAACCGAGGACCTGCCTAAAACATAAGACGTTATCCGGTATTTCTTCTCCTGCATTTTAATCTTTCTCTCGCCAGACTCATCTCGATTATCAGAGGAGTCGCGATCTTGCACGACGACTCTTCGCGTGCTATTAAGAGTCAAACGACCCACACACAAATGTTGACTCTTGTTTTGTGACTCTACCCGCGCGAAAATGGGTCTTCGTAAGAAAAAAGAGAGTCAAGTTGCCGTGACTCACTTTTTACTCTCTTTTTTCTTAGAGTGTAGATTTAGATATTCCCCAGCGTATTTTTAGGACACATCAATCTCTACTTATTCTCTGTTTCTATACAATAGAGCTTGAAGAAAATAATTTTTTGTCACTACTAGAGTCACCAGAAATCTTCAATTAATACTCAGAAGGATACAAACCGAAAATTAATGTTTTTGAGAGAGGACAAAACATAGTTCTTTTAACCAAACATTTGTCTCTCAGTGCGCGGGCATTATGTAGAGGTACTATTGAAAATATACTTCATAATAAGCAAGCCTGCGCATACAGGCCTTACACCTCGCTTGTCAAGTGCAAGAACCCGTAAGCACACGCATTTAGGTCGGCTGCGGCGTAGAAATCCAGGAAAGATAATGCACGCGAGCTTGTTGCTTTCGCTGAAAAGAATGGGGAAGGTGAAGATCATGTAAGCCACTGGCTTTGTCGTGCGCCGATCCAATATCAAGGGATACAGGTTACACGCAAGTGCATTTGACGTGAGACGTTGTCTCCGAAATTAATGAACGCCGACAATAACTATAAGATGACTTTGCGTGCGTGGATGTCACCACGCAGGGCGCCATTATTCGGTTATTCTTTCGTGGCCTGACAAAAGACAAGCCGCGCGATATCTCTTCATTTCTGTTATTAGAACAAACTGGGCTGTTATGTGCCTCAACAACTTATTAGCTTTAGCGCGTCCCGTATTCCGATAAATGCGAGCTGACGGTTTTTTTACCAGATAAGCGGAGGTGCAAACAGCAATGGCCTACACGGCGCAGCAATGTGGTGGCGCCGAGCTCAAATTCACATAAAAAGAGGTAATATTGCAGTAACCGATTGTATTCGACTCCCTGCTGATGTAAATTACCGGCAGCTACCTAATCGTGCTGTTGCCAAAATTTTACGCCAGCCGCAAAGTAAAATACGCTCGGTTACTGCAAACTTAGTTCTGTTTGCCTGGTTGAATTTCTGCGCCACCAGGTGGCTGCACAGGGCAGGCCATTCACGTTTGCGCATCGCCTCAACCGGTAGAACGCCCAGTCCGCTTGCGTTCACCGGAATATCGGACACACTCCCCATTGTTTCCTCCGTGAGATGCGCACAGCAGCACGTCCACGCATACTCTACCGCAAAAGATTGCGGGTCGCAGATTTTAAGAAACACCTGAGTACTTATGGCCGCCTGTGGGCGGGGAGGGCAGCCGGGTAGGAAATTGCAGCGTGTACTAGTATAAGCCTACAACACAGTGGTGCACAATTCAGGAATAAAACATGGCGATTTGCGATTGTACCACATATCGTGTACTAGCTACTGTCAAAAATTGCACGAAAATTGTGCGCTTTCCCATGTCCACCAGTCCGTAAACGTTTGCAGTGGACTACACGGAGACTAATTGTCAAGACGTACACGTTTATTGCTACAACATGCATTTATATGAAGACACATATTTCAAAAAAAAGTTTTCTCGCACAATGAAGAGTTATAAGTATATACGTATATAGGTATATAAGCACCAGGCAAAGAGCAAAAAAAATAAGACAAGTAAAGGTGTTCATTAGGTGGCCGTCGCCTCCATTTTGTTCTTCTCAGAAGTAGGGCACACAAATATTTTAGCTCTCGGATATGAATTAAGTAGTCAGTGCTAGTCTGCTCAAATTTGTTTTAAAAATTCACAATCATGAATTATCGAATAGTATCGCCTATGCTCAAATATAAGGTAAAACAACACCAGATCGATGAAGACAAATGTTTATCGCCTTGCACAACAAATTACAATTCCTCAGTGCCATGATTTACTTAGGCACTCTGTATATAACTTGCATGCAAGACACGTGTTGCGTGTGTGGCCACGACTGTAGTGAAACATTTCGTTCTGCGTCAGCAACCATGTTGTCTGAGTCTGTTGTCTTTAATTCGCTTCGTACATCTTGATTTCGACGATTCTAGCAACATTCGTTGCAGTCTCGTGGAAGAAATACCGTCGTCAGTGCAGACTGTGCCATCGGCTGTGTTAGCCCAGTGGCAATGGCGTTACGCGGCTGAGGCCGCGGGTTTGATCCATGTCGTGGCGGGCGCATTTCCAAGTGGACGAAATGCAAAACGCTCGCGTACTTACATGTATGGGTACGTTCTAGCACCCCAGAGGGGTCGAAATTATTCCGTGATCTCTAAACTACGGCGCGTCTTAATAACCTGGTTTTCACACTTACAACCAAACAAATAAAATTTCATATGTGAGACTGTGCTGAATAACTTTCCTACAGAAGAGCCGCAGTTCTTCCACAGGCATGGCGCATTGCAGATATCTCGCCCAACACTATATCTAGAAAACATGTATATCTTGACAATCGTCAACCCAACCCCCTCGCCTCATGTATTGGAAAAATGAAGGAACATGTTGTCCTTAGGCGCCATTAGCCAAGGTCGAAGGCAAACTATTCTTCTCTCGCACAATATGGCTTTCGCCGCTCTCACTCGACCCGGGATGTTCTACCCAAGCCTAGGAGGGCATCCAGTGCACGCGGATTAGGGCCATACTAACAGCAGACCTTTAGTCAGCTTTTGACCACTTTTCACAAGGCGTTATCCTAAAGAACCTTGCCGATTCTCACTTCGAAATGCCAGTTTACGACTACGTTCACTTATTCCTACGCGACAGCACCGCCAACGTAAGAGAAGGCCTGCATCCTTCCTCCACAATTTATCTCAAGGGACGCGGTGCCCCGCAGGTATCCGGCCTCTCATCAACCCTCTTCAACATTGCCCCCCATGAACTCCCTCAGCACCTAGAAAACATCGAAGGGCTTCACTATTCAATATGTACGGATGAAGTCATCCCATGAATAGCCCAATGCTCTGATGGGTACATTCTGGACTGAATGCAACATGCAGTCGAAGCAGTGACGACATACGCCCAACAGGGTGGACTTATGTGCGCCCCGGAAGTCGGAGCTCGTACTCCTGCCACCTATAAGTCAAAACCGTTGTCATCGGAGGCACCGCTATTCCTCAGGTCCCACGAGCACGGATACTGGCAGTCCATATTGACACAAAGATGTGGGGCTCCCGCACCGCACGACGGCGCGCGCTACGGTCGGCGCCACGGAGGACGATGAAGTGCCTAAGCTGCAGGCTCTTGTTCTGGCCCGCCATTAAAGAGAAGCGTATATTTTGCAAGACTCTGTCTCCAATCTACGTTACATTTGTTCTGGTGGAGGTGCGGGGCACATGCTACCACTCCCAGATCGAACACCGTGTAGAAGCCCAGTACGAAGTCCGGTCGAGCTGACTCCTGTGCACGTACGGACAAGCCGCCGACTTCAAGGACTGCCGCCTGAGTACGAGCCTTTACCCAATCAAGTCAGAAGGATGAATACATCGGTTCCATCTTCTTCCTCGACCACGGCGACCGAGGTCGTCGTTAACCAGTCATGAATCCCCACGTCCTTCTATGGGGACACCTCCGAGGATGTAGAGGACTGGCTCGATCGCTTTGAGCGTGTCGCAGAATTCAACGGCTGGACTCCAGAGCGCAAGCCACGCAACGCCTACTTTGCCCTTGAGGACTATGCGCGGACATGGTTTGAGAGCCGTCAGGCGGCCCTATCCAGATGGGACGAATTCCGACGGCAGCTCATCGGCACCTACACCAGCCTCGATCGCAAGGAGCGAGCTGAATCTGCAGTTCAGGCGAGAGTATAGACGCCGAACGAAAGCGTCGCAATGTTTGTCGAAGATATGTGCCGACTTTTCCGACGCTCGGATCCATCCGTGACGGAAGAAAAGAAGCTCAGGAACTTGATGCGCGGCGTCAAGCAAGAGTTATTCGGTGGACTAATACGCAACCCACCAAAGACTGTTACAGAGTTTCTCGTGGAAGCCGTATCAATGGAAAAGGCACTGCAGCAGCGAACAAGGCAGTACAACCGCGACGTGTCGACCCTATCGCGTGACTCTCTCGCTATACGCCTGGACAATACCGACGCCTTGCGGGAGCTCATTAGACTTATCGTTCGAGAAGAGCTCCAAAAGCTTCAGGTGGCTCCAGCATCGGTACAGCGACTCGCTCTGGCTGAGGTCGTCCGGAAGGAAATCAGGCAGGCAGTCCAAGTCCCATGTCGCCACAACCTCGCATGTCGTATGCAGAAGCTGTGCGAAGTTCGTTGTCCCCGATTTTCCACGATGTGAGCGACGTCCTGGACTTTCATGGTGTGCGCGCCGTTTAACAAGCGACTGGCGACTTCAGGCCTCGCCGTATGCAATTCATGGCTGAAACATGACCGCCCCGCAAGAGCTACGTATGGCGCACCACAGACCGGAGGCCCTTGTGTTTTCATTGCGGTGAAGCCGATCATCTCTACAGGGTGTGTCCTTACCGCCGAGCTGGGCTCTGTTACGTTTCGCCTACGACGTGCGGTATAGCCGGCGCGGATGCAACGGACGCCGGTGCTTCGTTCAAAGCGGCGGACATTTTGGCCCGTTCAGCGCTGCCGCAGCGCCTCCTACCATGCGCGTCCAGGCATGTTCCAATGCCACGTGTCTTCGTGTGTGTGTGTGTGCATGTTGGTGGCCACGCTTGTCAAAGCGTGGCAGCCGGGGAGAGGAGCTCCCCAAGTGTGAAGCGAGGAGGTTTGACCGGCGCCAGCCCGGCGGATGCGTCACTTCTTGTCTCAACGTGTCTCTCAGCGTGTCCGCGCCCCGCCGTCACGTGCGCCTCTGACGAGGCGTTCCTTCTTGCCCTCGACTCCGAGAGTATAAAAGCAGCTGCCCCCGGACGCCAAGAGAGAGGCTCCGATTTCTTCCGTCGAGTGACGTGCTCTCCCGTCTCTCCACTTCGGTCGACCTGCCCGGCCGCTCTTTTGCGATGCTAGAATAAACAAGTTGTTCTGTTAGCAGTCGACTCATGCTTTGCCAGGACCTTCAGATGCTTCCAGTTGTGCCCCAGGCCGCCAGGCCAACGCTACCCTTGGGGCTTGCGATCCAGATGCAACAGCTCCGTGGATTTCCACTGAATGCGCCCTGCCAGCACAATGGCCCCTGGAGATTGAAGCATACTTCGCGGATGCCAGGACCTTATTTGCCCACTATTCCGTGAACCCGGATCACAGTCGCCCGCCCGAAACAGGTCTTCCAGCTCCCTATTCACGCCGAGAGCAACGAGTTGTCGCCTCGTTGCTCACCAAGGTGAGGTTGCTGACGTTGCAAACGCTGAAGATCGTCCACAACGACGATCTCGATATGACGTAATTTAGACGCACAGAAAGCAGTGTAGTTCCGTGTCAGCATCCTGCGACGTACCAGTTACCATAGATGACCATGAAGTCACGGCGTTAATCGGCACGGGTGCGGACACGTCTGTTATGAGCCACAATATCGCGCGTATACTGAACAAAGTTTCGACGCAATGGACCGGAACTCGGATTCCTACTGCAGGAAGGCATCTCATAACTCTTACTGGCTGGTGCACGGCACGAGTCAACGTTCGGGGCTTCATGTACATCGGCGACTTCGTCATTCTTCCTGAATGTTCAAAGGACTTTATACTCGGCATGGGTTTCCTTCAGGCGAACGTTGCCATCATCAACCTGCAAGATTCTAGAGTCAGCTTCGCTACTACGCAAGCCATAGCGAAGAGTAATAACAATGACCGTGACATCGCGCTTCGCGTAGCTGACGATCACATCACGTTGTCACCCAAGAGCAGCGTTCTTACCCTTGTTCGATGCAAGATGAAGGACTACGCTGAAGGAATTTCTGAGGCAAACATGCTCCTTTGTACAAAGAGCTTACAAAGAGTTTGTACAAAGAGTTTGTACAAAGAGCCGAAGAGGCATGCCAGCTTGCTCGGCATCGTACCTGTATTCAACAGCACACCGACACCTTTCGGTACAACCAGGGTCGACCCGACGTCCATTACAATACTGGCGCCTGCGTGTGGGCCTAGACGCCCGTTCGTCACCGTGGGCTCTCGTAAAAGTTGATCCGCCGGTATTTTGTCATTACAAGGTTACACACCGCCTCAGTGACGTGGCCTACGAAGTCGTCCCCTGCACTCCGTCGTCGTCCTCGCGCTGAAGTTGTTCATGTAGTGCGCATGAAACCATACTATGCGCGTACGTGAACGTCGAGATGTATGTGAGGAGTTCCATTTGTTGTCGCCGCTGAAACAACTTTTTGACGCGACCGAGACGGTCGCTTTTCGCATGGAGCGCAATTTACACAAATATGTGGGGCTCCCGCACTGCAGGACTGCACGCGCAAAGGTCGGCGCCATGAAAGGCGATGAAGTGCGTAAGCTGCACGCTCTTGTTCAGGCCCGCTAATAAAGAGAACATTCTGGTCAAGTAGCTGGCGGTTTTCTTTTAATCTGCGTCTTTTACGTGTTTGTTTTCGACCTTTTCTTTCAATATCTGCTAACGTTCCAGAGTAATTTCCTGTTTCTTTGCAATGGCAATCTCATCGCCAGGCCAGGAGGCTTCCTCCTGGCCGGCTTCTGTTCCTATGTCTGATTTGCCGGTGGAGCTTTTCTTACGCAGTGGGACGAGCAGCGTACCTGTGGCTTTGGTTCCGAGTGATGGCGATGTGATTCGGATAAAGAATCCCAAAGCAATTCAAACCGAACTCCGGATGGCCTCGGCCAATTTTCAACAAATCACCGAGGTTCGACAGTTCGGCCGAGGGAGGATTCTTTGGTGCTCGTCAGACCAGGCTTGTGTTCAAGATTTACTGAAGTGCAATGTTTTCGCGACACATCCGGTGAGCAGTTTCATTCCTCATCACCATGCATGTACCAAAGGCCTAGTCCATGGTGTCGACATAAGTCTATGTCCGGCGGAAACTTCGGAAATGTTTTCAGCGGCAGGTGTGATTTCTGTGTATCGTTGCAGCCGTGTCGTTGATAAGAAGCGCATGCCCACTGAAACAGTCATTGCTACTTTCGCTGGAATGAACCGCCCATCGGAAATCAAGGCATGACCACAAATATACTGAGTTGATCCTTTACCACCTCGCGTCCTTTAGTGTCTAAAGCGCTGGTGGTTGGGGCACGCCATAAAAGGCTGCAGATCCAACACACAATGCCGAATTTGTGGAGAAAGCCATCACTCAAATGACTGTTCTTCCCGAAATGAGTCCTGCTGCCTTTGCAGTGGTCCCCACCCCGCAGATGAGCCTAATTGCCCTGCAAGGTCAAAAGAAGTTCAAATCCTTGAAGTAAGTGATAGATGTCGATGCTCTCGTCGTGAGGCCATTGGAGAAATTCAGAGTAGGAATCAGGGCTATGCGGGTATAATGGCCCGTCAAACGATGTGTATGGAAAACTCAATCTCTGCGGCTGTGGCAGCTTCCGTAGAAAAAGGCGCTGGAGAAAGCAATGGAGCGCATCATGACAAATCTCACCGACTCCCTTGTTCAGGTGCTGTCCTCACAACTAGCTCCGTGGCTTCAACTAACTAATAAAGCCAATATTGAGGATCAGGTGTCGGATCTACCGCTGAGTCGACCAATTGAAATATCGACCGCGCAGACATCCACAAATAACGAATCACCAAAGCCATCAAGTTCTGAGAAAATCAACCAAATTTTTCTTTCTGACACAGATGGGATGGATAATCAAGATGTAGATATGGACCCCCGATCTCTTAAACGAACAAGGTCACCGACAGAGAAAAAACCTAGCTCTCCCCCCAAGTCCAAGGCAAAAAAGTACTTCTTAAGGACTTCTTAAAGGACTTCTTAAAAGAGAGCATTTTAGACCAAGCAGTTTCTACTGCTCGGATTTATTCACCACAGGAATTTTAACAGTAATTCAGTGGAACTGCCGTTCCATACTTTCCGCTGCAAGATATTTATTATATCTTATTTCTAAATATTCTCCAGATATTATTATTTTACAGGAAACTTGGCTTGTTGCTGGTCAGGCTTTTCATCTAAAAAATTTCGAGTGTTTTCGATTGGATCGCCTTTCCCCAGGTGGTGGTTTAGTTTTGTTTGTCTCATCAAAAATCTGTCATAGAGCTACTATAACATATCAGATAATGTCCCCAGACTGCGAAATCTTAGCACTGGATATAATCCTCCCTGGTTGCACACCTTTTTCTATAATTAACAGGTACTTCCCCGCTGGAGTGCAAGATGCCCGCTTTCTGGATACCTCTATTGCACGCAGTCAGAAGAACATCCTACTGGTGGGAGATTTTAATTCTCATATATCGTGGGGTTTCCGAGCGCACACTTTTGTCAAACGCTTGTGGGATCGGGTCTTAACGAATCAGTTATCTTGCTTAAATTCGAGAGCACATACTTTCGTACGGGGTAAGTCGCGATCGGCCCTAGATCTTACGGTTGCTACCTCGAACACATCTGTCACCTCCTGGAAGACTGTATGTAGACTCCGGAACTAACAGTGATCACCTCCCTATAATTTTTTAACTACTTACCCCGTTAACTAGTTTAGATAGTAATGTGCGGAATTTTTTTAATTACTAAAAAATTAAAAAGGAATTAAAATGAGCTTTACACGCTCAGGAGGGCACATAGAGGGATAATAAAGCAATGAGCCTTTGTTCCATTCTATAACAGTCATCAAAAAAAGCTGAGTTTGTTGTGCAATCTACTAAGGGTGGATCATATTGTCCCTGGTGGAATTCTGACTGCGAACGAGATTTTAGACGTAGAAAAGTAGCGTGGAAGAAACTTTTATGCAACCAAAGTCCTGTTGATTGGGCTGATTATACATATATAGAAACTACATTCAAAAGCTAAGGAGGATTATGATTCCAAGCACTACACATACCTTTCGAGGTATTGCAATAAAAAGGCCCTGTTTAAATTACTTAGATCTCGTAAAGTTATACCGGCACCCGTGAATATTGATTCTGTCGTTCTATTGACAAAAGAAGTATCAGAATCACTTGAGAAAATCGCTCAAGGACTTGCGCGACGTTTCAAGCATAAATTGCCCTTAGGCTTAAAGAAACCTCCCTTGGCAGATGCCTTTGAAACAGTAATAGCGACAGAGATTGAACGCATTATTAGTTCGTTGCCAGCGTCAGCCCCCGGTCCAGATGGAATTACAACAGGATAGCTAAAAGTTTTATTTGAGTATGCGCCTCAGGACCTCCTAAACATAATAAATTTCTCTCTCAAGAATGCATGGGTTCCAAGAGAGTGGAGAGTAGCTAAAATTATCCCACTATTAAAGAAAAAATCTGCTGGACTTACACAACATACGACCAATTTCTCTTATTTCCAATGTCGTCAAATTGATAGAAAGAGTTCTTCACGGCCGCATAACAAATTTTATGCAGTATGACACCCTTCTCAGTCCTTGCCAGATGGGATTTCGTCCCGGCCACGCCATATGGTGCGCCCATGTAGACTTAGAGAGCCACGTTACACTTGCTCGCCGCAAACGAGAGTACGCAGCTTTGGTGCCGCTAGATGTATCAAAAGCATACGACTCTGTAGAACATTGTATTCTATTCGATAAACTTCAGTCTACGAATTTTCCAAAATATATAACCGCTTGGATCTATGAATTTATAAGAGATAGAACGTTTTATTGTTACCAACACGGTATTTCGACGTCCAAACACAAGCAGACAAGAGGTGCGCCACAGTGTTCCGTTCTTTCCCCTATATTATTTTACATTTTGCTAAGCACAATTCCTTTGCGTCCGGAAGTACATGTTTATGTTTACGCGGACGATATCGCATTTTTTACGTCCGCGAATAATATGCATGCACTACAACAGTCGTTGCAGAATTACTTAGGAATGCTGGAGACATGGCTAGAGGGGTTATGCATGTCGTTAAATATTAGCAAAAGTGCGGTATTAGTGTTCCCATTAACTGCACAGGTGCATATATTTTTACAATACCGACAGGAAATCATTCCTCAAGTTGAGGAAGTCAAGTACCTTGGTGTCATTTACGATGGCAAACTCACCTGGCGCAGTCACATTGAGCACATTAAAACAAAGGCAGAACGAGCCGTAGCTATGCTCCGCTGGTTCAGCCACCTCCGCTCATGGGCTACGCAGGGATACCTTACTGATGATCTATAAAATGTATGTACGGCCCATATGTATTCGGCTGCTTGATATTTTCCGGTGGCCCCACCTACAGAATAAAAAGAATAGAAAGAGAAGCTCTACGGTCATGCCTTGGGCTACCTAGATTTGTTACCAACGCTGTTTTATATCAGGAAGCTCATATACCCATCCTAGGTTGCAGATTCCGCACACTTACGGTTCAGACATTTTTAAAAATCTATGACTATTTAAAAAGACGAACGCAATATTCTATTATCACCGAACCTGCCGAGTTTTTCCAAGTATCGTGGTCGAGATTCCACAGTCCTCGGATAGTATTCGTACAAGCACAGTTACAAAAATGGGATGTATCCATACGCCAAGCTTACCATTCAAATGACGCCTTTAGAGACCTCAAAATTGAGTTCGAGGACATATTTCCTAATCATGCTCAATTATTACCAAGGCGAGATTTAATTAATATCTTACATGGCCATCTGCGCCAGCTAATCACTCACAACGTAATAGCTACTGACGCTTCTGTTTGCAATGAGAAGGCAGGAGTGGGGATGTTCTCTGAATCGCTTCAATGGTCCTACTCCTTTCGCCTTCCCGACTTCAAACCTATATTTCAGGCAGAATTATTAGCGATTATATTACCATTACGAAAACTTCCCCCAAAAGACCCATTAGCTGTTATCGTGACCGACTCGCTATGCGTATGCACAGCACTAACCGCATCCTTAAATTCAGAAATTGAAAGAACATTTCGTTCGATGGTGCCTCCATACTTACGAAAAGTATGTTTGCTTTGGGTACCGGGACATCATGGGTTGCGCTTGAATGAAATTGCCGATTCACTCGCACCAGCATCCCTGAACTGCCCTATCACATCTGTTTTGCCGACATCACCTTATGTCACCACGGCTAGGTACAGAAATTTCGCTATATCTCAAAATTCTGCAATATCCATGCTAACACCATGTTCTGAATTCCACCATCTTGACTTCCCATGGAATATTCATTGGTGTCCTTCGAAGCAATTGGAAGTATCTTTTACAAAATTGAGATGTCTATACCTCCTCTAAATTTTTACTTACACAGGTCTGGTCTCGCTATGTCCCCTCTATGTTCTTTTTGCAGTGCACCTGACACTATCGAACATTATTTTCTCTCATGCCGCTGCTTCCTAAGACAAAGGAAAATATTAGAATACTCATTTGCCAAATTTGGCCTATCGCTAACCTCGACAAGCATTCTTTCTTTTTGGGCGACTTCACTGGGATCCAGCCACAGGGATGCTTTTCTTGCAGTTTACAATTTTATTAGAGAGACAAAAATAATACCTTGCTGAAATTTGTACAATTATCCATAGTTTCTATTATTTCATTTGTTTACGTTAAATTATTTTATCAAAATTCTTAACAATATTTTCATGGCAAGTCTAAATTACAGTTCTATCGTCCCATGCTCCACTATTAAAATCTAGTTTCTCTATACTTCTAACCTTACGGAAAACCGCCTGCTTCTTGGCCAATCCCCCATAGTGGGTACGTGCCACTGTCTGGGACACAAGACAAGACAAGAAGCGTATATTTTGCAAGACTGCGTCTCCAATCTACGTTACAATATATAAAGGCGGACGAGCGCGCAAACCACATTATGTGTATTCCAGCATGAAAGGCGGAGCAAATCATCAGCATGCTCCGACGGGTCAGTAACCACGGCACGGATCTCAAGGATAGGGACATGCTTCGGCTCACTGAGGCTTGCATAATCAGCCAGTTGGCATACCGTCTTCCCTTTCACAGACTCACGCAAATACGGAACGTGTCGATAAGCGCTGTCCTATGCAAAGCTGTAAAAATTGCGCTTAGGTTACATAATTACACCTCAACACAAGAACTCCAATACCCAGGTGCACGCAACATCCTTGTAGGGCCTCTCGAGGCACAGCCAACAGTAGCAGCTGCTGTTGACACCCGCCCGCTACCAACTGCTAGGCAGGCTACGATACACTATCCCGGCCCCCTTGCAAGGCAGTGCACAACCTAGTATCCCCCACACGCATTTCCAACTGCTTGACTGTTTTCCCCATAGCCAAGTACATGCACAGAGAGCGCGACCGAAGCCCCCATCGCGCACGTATCAGGTTCCTCACACGCCTATTGGGCGCTGAACGGGAGAACATGGTGCATTACACCGACGCAGCCTCATCCCTTCGCGGCCACATGACGGCGGGGTCGACGACTCCCAGAGACTCGTGAGCGCCGCCTCCATCTCTCTCCCATAGGAATGGAAAAGTAAATGCTTTCCGTAGCCTTGGTAATACCCACGTATATTATGCTGCCTCCCGCGCGTATATGTCATCACCGTGTCGTAGCAGGCATTCTGGCCTTACTTGAACGGCACAAGCGTAGTCTGCAGCACACAACAGGTTCTCAACCTAGACTCCTCAATCACAGAGACATCCAATACACGTCATCCGCGTAGTCTGCACACCTGGTCATGCCTCGCTGCAGGGCAATTAACGCGCTCGCGTGGCTGGTCACGTTCTCACGCTCCCAGCTACATCTCGCGATGAGGCGGCTTTACCGGACGCGGACGCTTCCCTAATGTTGTACCGACGCATTACACAAGAGTATTACATTACACAACAGCAGCACCAAAACAGAGGTGGTATTAGCTCTGGTTCTGCTATGACAACTGCGTGAAGCTTGCGGGAAAGGCCGACGTTCGGAGAGCGGCGTGAGAGATTGATGAGATGGACATAATCGGTGGTTAAAGATGCGAATGTCACGAAGTTCTTTGCGCAATTCGGCTTCTTGGGAATCGAGGTGTTTCCCGGAGGTAATCGGCCTTTGAGAGAGATCTAGGGGCTGCATTCAGGGCTGCCCGCGCAACGTCTATCATGTCGTAGGCCAGTTCGGCAAGTTTCAGCTGAAAAGAGAGTGAATCGTACGTTGGCCAGAAGACACTGCAGGAACAACTCACATAGTACGACCGGGCAGAGAGGCTCTGCCGCGTCACCGAGCAAGGGCTGAAGATGACGCAGAAAGTGGGTTGGACGTCTTCCACTGAGCTTCTCAGCACTCAGGAATTGCTGGATACGCCAATGTGCAGCCGGGACGAGGCGGCGAAGAAGAGCCTCTTTGATTGTCGTGCGTGGAGTTTCAACCAGCGGCACTGCGATGATGTCATGTACCTTGGTGATTGCGCGAGGTGGCAGTGTTTCCAATGGCAGCTAATATTTGCAAACTCCTGAGGGGATGCGACTCATACGGAGCTTGTTCTCACCTTGATTGAACTAGAATGCTGCATCGGCGATCCACAACTGTGGTAGGGTGATGTAAGTTGTGGCTCCTATCACATCGCGGAAGTTTGAGCATTGATTTCAGAAGTGGTACGGGCAGAGTTACTGACATCTGCAATTCCAGTTGATGCATTGCAGGTCTTGTTCGATGCTCGGTCAGCAGGAAGTGTGGATTACGTAGCACAGTTCAAAACTTGGCCCCTTTGTTTTAGCGGCTTTAAGAGACACAACTGTGGATCTATCCACTGTCGACACTCTCCCTATTCTTTCTAGCCTATCTTCACACTGGCTCATGCCATTTACCTGGGCCAGGCCATAAGAAGAGGAAAAACATGGCACATCCTTCTAATTTCATCCGCATCTTGGTCCATCCCCCATAATAGGCATGTAGCAGTGATAGAGGGCAAACAAATAACCAAACAAACATTATAGAGGTCCTGGACTAAGGACTCCTTACTATACGTCCTTCCCCGTAGTTTAATATAGTATTCATTTTTTTTGCGCAGAGTACCCACTTTCTGAACAAAGCACCGGGCAGATGTGGTCTGCTCTATAATTTCTTGCTATTCTATAAAGATGTCTCACTTTTATACAGCTTACAAAACTATTATCCAAATTAAGGTACAATAATTTTCTATTACGGAACTCTCAACAGGTTAGCATTTCATCGAACCATGCTGTGGTATCACACTCGTCCCCTGAAACGAACACACCCCTCTACATTCATCTATACTAACGTGTTGTCTCATTATTTTATTACCGTGTTTGTCGCAGTGCCACAAAAATGTGCACTGTAATTATATTTCGCTGAAGCAGCTGTTTAATGTTTGCAACGTCACCTGTAGATTAGACGACCAGTTGTGAATTTCAATACATGGACGTTTCAAATAACGCATGTAGACCGGTTTTTACCAAAATAATTCCACGTAAAATTTATATTACCATCTACTTAGATATAACAAAATATTCTGCATTTGATTCCACAATGAATGTTGGTTTTCTCGAATATTTATATTCGATTCGATTAGGAAATATGTCTATTCGAAGCCGCGGTCCTAGAGGCACCCATTTCGATACTTGTCCTACTTTCCAGCTACGCAAAGGGAACGGCAGTTGTGCAACTCATTTCCGTAATTCTGAATTCGAAATGCCTTCCATTTGCCATCACTCTGCTAATGCGCCTCTTTCGTTCAAAGCCGCACCTCCACCCACCACTCTGTGCACTACGCTTTCCTCGAGAATGACCTCGTTTGCATGAGTCGCGACACTGTGAACATTGATCCGATACACGCTGTCACACTCACGTAAATGCGGCTATTCTCGAGGAGCTCTGAGACGTAACAATCAGCGATGCAGCTTGACTGTGAAAGCTGCGATGGAGGGCTCCACTTCATGCTATCCGACGAAGAAGGCGAACTTACTTTCTATTAGGGGCTATGTTGGAAATTTCTTTTTCTGATTGCGAAAAGATGCCCTCGTATTGTGTCTACGTCATCTACGTGGAGACAGGGTCATTTCTTGCTGTCGTAGGGAGTAACGCGAGCACTAATCTTCTGTTCGATTCTATGTGCCAGCATAGCAGACTGCAGCTTCGAAAATGTTAGGACAAAATTATTCTGAGCAACATAAAAAGTATCGACCACTTCTATTGCTAAATCACCTACGCGGTCTCATAGATTTTGGTTTTGTAGAGACTAGTACCCTATTCAAGTCGACACATCATAATACTGAGCTTGTATATTTAGGGAAGTTTGTCTCGCCGTGCTTTAGCATTTTATGACCACACAAAGCCAACGGACAATGAAGGCGAGGAAAGCATCGGGAAATTTACCTGTGGTTTAAATTGCAATCTTGAAAACAATAAGGAAAAGTTAAAAATAAAGTGCACGAAAGGATAACTTGCTGCCGATATATTACCTCAGTATTACGCGTGCGTTGCCCTACCAATTGTGCTACGGCGACGGCTATCAATTTTTGCACTAATTTGGCGTCACGTGTAACGTGGCGCCATCGGGCGAAAAAAGGACCTCCCACATCCGCCAACCATTGCTCTGAGCGGCGCTGGCTAACGGTCCTAGCGCAAGATCTAGCAAACGTAAATAACCAAGTTGGTGGAGGAATTGAAAGCCCTCACCCTAGCACTATCGGTAGCGCCGTGACGCACGCGTAAGGCGGAGGTTGTGGGTTGGGCTCCCAACTGCAACAAGTTACCTTTCGTGCACTTTCATTTCCCTTTTCTTCAATATTATCAGCAATCCAGTTTAAAGCGCAATTAATTTCCTCGATACTTTCCTTGGCTTGGTTGTATGTTTGCCTTGAGCGGTAATGGTTAACAAAATCGAGCACCTCAGTTCTCCTTCTGCTATCGCTTAAACCTTTATGCCACTTCACATTGTGTGATTTCTACCGAAAATTGCCGCAATTAGCAGGGCAAACATCCTCGGTCGAAGAGGATACGAGCTGGCGGAAAGAAGAGAGCAAGGAGAACGACAATAACGTCGATATTCTTCTTATCGAATGCTTGCCGCTAATAATCAATGGCCACTCAGCTCCCTCATGAAAGTGACAGCTCAGCGCTCTTTGCGCCGACAGCGGACAAAGTGGTTCAAGATCCTACCCGCCGCGGCAGCCTGGGAGCCACAGCGTTGAACTCCTGAGCTGTAGGTGGTGGGCTTGATAACGCCTTCGGCGGCCTATTACAACGGGCGCGAAATGCAAAAACGATTGTAGATGAAAGTGCGCGTTAAATTACCTCAGCGGGTAAAACCTCATCTGGAATCGCCCAAGAGAGGACGTGCCTAATTCAGGACATTGATTTAGCACGCACCCGCCGTGGTTACTTTGTGGCTATGGTGCTTCGGTCTAAGCACGAGGTCGTGGGATCGAATAGCGGCTACAATGGCCGCATTTCTATGGAGGGTAAAAGCGCCCGTGTCCCGTGCTTTTGGGGCGCGGTAAAGACATCCCTGGTGGTCGAAATCAATCCGGTGTCCCCCGCTACGGCATGTTTCATAATCATATCGTCGTTTTGGCATGTAAGACCCTATGATTTTGGATTTTGTACATAAAAGCGCGAAAATTGATTAAATTTAGAAGGTTTAAGCTAGGTGTGCTTTCTTAAACGGCTGCGCGAGAGTGAAGCATTCCCGTTTATAAATGGGTTCAGTTATTTTCGCGCATGTACTGTAAGTACGTGATTATTCTTTCTCTCTTTACCTAATTATGTGAATGTTTCAGTGTACCACGACTTATGTCACACTTTTCCTTATTTATGAAAGATAACTTATTTGCTCGAAATTTTAGAGGTGTGGTATTGTGACATGTAATTGTCGTCATCGGCTTTACCGCCATGTTGTCTGCATGGCTACGATGTCGCACTGCTAAGCACTAGGTCGCGGGATACCAGCGTCCAATGCATTTAGGGCACGTTATAGCGCCTCCCCTCACCCGCGATGGTCAAAATCAATGAGGAGTGCCCCACTACGGCGTGCCTCATAATCAGATCCTGGTCTTGGCACGCAAAACACCAAAATTTATTTCAGTCATCGGCTAGTGTGCTAGACTGTAATATGAGCAGATGCCTTTTATCAGGCAATGCAGTCTCATCTCGCTCCTCTATGTAGGCAGGACAAGTAAAACTTAAGCTCAACTAAAGAAATCTACGCACAGAGATTGCCGAGCTTAGACAGCACTGGGGGCGGAAACAGCAAGGGGAAGCATGGCAGCATTGCAGTCACGCAAAAAAAGAAAAAGTTGAAATGCACAATTTCCTCGAGCAGAGCAAGCTTAAATGCGTGAACATTGAGTATAGTTTCAAAAATATAGCGAACTAGCAGTAAGCCATGCAGATATTCTAAAGTGCTGCCGCACTGAAAGCCAGGCAGTGGGAACACGCGTGCAAAATTTGTTTAAAATTGGAGGCAGTGAAGCACCAGTCTCGCAAAAAAAAAGTCGCTTGCATGAAAACAGCGAAACAGACAAAAATGCAGTGCGCCGATAAGATAGCATTAATCTTACAAAACAACATTATGACGTTTTTCGGGCCATAAGCAATATTTCGTTATGAGCCATGCTGTAGGGAGCACTCCAGACTTATTTTGACCACTTGGGGTTATTTAAGGGATACCTTAAAGAGAGCGTTTTTGCGTTTCTTCTCCATCAAAATCCAGCCGCAGTGGCTGAATTTTGATGGAGTCCCATGCAGGCGCGTCCTGCGCTGTCCGATAACATTTGTTAGACGGTGCAACGTGGTCGCCCGACAAAGATAAACAAGTGCCCATGTCAATATCATTTACTTTAATATATTTTGTTATCTGGCGAAATACCGCGTAAAATGATCAATTGATGTCACTTCGTGTTCTACCTGCACGGTTGAAGCACCCGCAAGCGTGGCTTGAAAAACGAAGCGCGTGAGTTTGCAGGGACCTGATCGCCCAATTTTGAGGTGAAATATTCAAAACGGTCCTTGCGAAAGCTTTTTCTAATATGAATGAAATTGAGTTTCTCAGAAATATTTTACCATGGATACCGTTCAATCTGTTTTACCTGTTTTTAAAACAAGGAAACGCGCAAAACATGTGGCGATTGAAAGATAATGTAGTAAAATCTTCGCTCTATAGTGGAGAATGCAACTTATGCAGGCCACCCGATTATTGAGCGCTCAACAATAACTTCCCAGCTCACAAATACGTAACAAATGTACTTCTTGTAAACAAACAATCACAGGTTTCCGTAAGGCACCTAAAATACTGTAGTGCATTATGTCTGCGACACCCTGTCATTCATTGTGTACTGAAATACATATTGTCGCGGTTCAACGCGGACGAGAGACAACAACACGTTGAGCAAGATGGCCGAATAGACTGTCGAAAAACCACCAGAAAAAGACGTCTTCTTCATCCTTGATTTCCCCAGTCCTACTACAGGGACTCCGTCGAAGCACAAAACGTAATCGTCGTCTACATCTTTACACAGATCATGCGTCAATATGAACTTCTTTCTCTGTCCATGGTTGCACGTGAACCAAGCACCTTGTAATCACCTACTCTTGCGCAGCTGTCATCTCTATTACTGTCTACTCCTCCCTGGTGTTTCCACCACTCCCTTCTTTCATTTCCCTGTCTTGCCTGTCCTATTACCAGTGCGCCAAACAATCAGCTAGACATCAGTCTATTGCTATTCTAGTCCTACGTCTGCGTTTTCTGCAAGCGCGATGCGGATTTCGTGCTTCACTTCCTCATAGTTGTCATAGTGCTGGTACGCTCGTCACCAGCTTGCCCACTCTACTTGGCCACTGACGCCTCGTTTCGCACGCTGCTAAAGCATCTGTCTGAGGCAGAAACATTTCGAACTCGAAATTTGGTCCACTCAATATGATCTGGTGACTACTTATTTGACTGACGCCGCCCACGCGTGCGGGGTGCAAAATCGCACCGCACGAGCATTTTCCAACATGCGATCTTGATCGGCTACTACAATCCCAAGCCGCTACTGCGCAAATCACTCATACTACGCCCCTCGTTGTGACTCTGCTATATACCCTATATGTCCTATACAAGTATTTCACTTAGGGTAACTCTAAGTCGTCGCGTGACCCTCAACGCCAATCCTCAGTCGCACACCGTATCCTCATAAGCAAAGACCAAGTGCTGAACGTTGTCACCATAAAGATAACAGGCTGGGGATTCATCCGTGGAAATCAGCACGCGCATGCTGTTGCCCGAGCTCATGCCGCCGATGCGCCGCTGGAATAGGAGTCGAGGCTGTGCTGCGTTCTGGTGTCCCTACAATACAACGCCATCCTGTAACACTATGACTTAATCATCGACTCTCTCGGGAGCAGATACAGTGGCATGACGACAAATTAAGAGAAACACGTACCCCCCTTTAGGCGTAATACACTTCATGCACAAATGACCGCCATGTGACGAGTACACCTCCGTATCTTGTAACAAGTACCTATCCCGACGTACTAGCAGACATACGATACCAAAAACAATACATGAGCCGTCAGAAACCATGCTGACCCGTTCGGAATTCAAGGACCGGTGATGGTTGATGCAACGGCATCGAAGCACGACAAACACGAGCTCTAACTTAGGGCCCGTATCCGTGCACGCTGAAGGCATCCACTTTAGGTCAGATTAAAAAAAAATGTTATTTTTTCTCCTTATTACGTCACACCTGCAACTCTTTTCTGAGCTTGTACCTGAGTCTGCGCTACTTTTCCTGCTGGGAGCTTTGCGTCAACACCAAGTGTGATAACCATCCGGCATCCTGTAAAATGTTATCGCATTACTAGCCCTCGTTGGCTAGCCACTGTGATAGGGGAAGCCTACTTTTTGAAATGTCTCATCATGATCAAATCAAATATATTTAAACAAAGACAAAACCACCATGATATGTTTCAGAAACCCTCATAAGACTGTTAGCCTAGACCTGTCCATTCAATTGCAATGTTCTCAGTGTTTAAAATGCTCTTGCCTGTCTCTACCGCTATCCTCTTCTGTTAAGTACCTTGGTTTCATTTTGACGACCTTATGTTGTGGGATGTCCACATTGACTACATAATGATGCGTTTACGAACGGTAGCAGCTCAGTTATATACGCCTAAATTTAATGCGCCTGTTAAGTTGCGATGGTTAGTTTTTAAGGCTCTAGGCCAGTCTGTGCTCAGATATGGTATTTCAATTTTTGATTTCTGCTCACAAACGAAAGTAGATCGAGTGGATAAGCTGTTGCATAGTATAGCTGCGAGCATACTGTATGGTATCGCTTATGAATGATCAGACAATGACGTAAGAATTAATATTGCAGGTGTTGAGTCCTTTTCAGATCTATTTGTACAAGTGATACTCCTTCGTAATATTTTCTCGAATCGCCACAAAATAATACCGAGTAAACCTAAAACGCTAAGAAAAACATTCCTTTATCAGTTACCGCGTATATATACGAACTATGATAAAAAGTGTCGAGAATATTACGTTCCTCTTTATTTTAACCATTTGCCGAAAGAAATAGTTCCACAACATTCCCAAAAAGAACCCAAACAACAAATTAAAGCATGGTTACTTCATCCTTAAAATACTTGACAGGTATCGTGTGCTTATGTTTTTTTTAACAGTTCGAATCATTATTTGCACTATTGTCTTGTAAACAAAAAGATTGTGATCTTTTTTATGTATCTATTTTTTTACCTTTTCCCAAAGAAATAGAGGGAAATTTTATTTCAAATTAGTTTTTCGCACGCTACTAACACAGTAAAATATTCCTGTTCAATGTTTTCTTCAAGCTGTTGCGATATGTAACATATACGTCGTACTTCTTTTGCTAGCAGCGAACTAGCACCTCATGTCTGCCGTGACCCGGCCACAAGCGACTTGCGCTTATGCGGGCACGATATGTGTAATAAGTTGTGAGCTGCTGAAATAAAGATATTGTATGTATGTATGTATGTATGTATGTATGTATGTATGTATGTATGTATGTATGTATGTATGTATGTATGTATGCATGCATGCATGCATGTATGTATGTATGTATGTATGTATGTATGTATGTATGTATGTATGTATGTATGTATGTATGTATGTATGTATGTATGTATGTATGTATGTATGTATGTATGTATGTATGTATGTACGTACGTATGTGTATGTATGTACGTACGTATGTGTATGTATGTATGTACGTATGTATGTATGTATGTATGTGTTTATGTATCTATGTATGTATGTATGTATGTATGTATGTATGTATGTATGTATGTATGTATGTATGTATGTATGTATGTATGTATGTATGTATGTATGTATGTATGTATGTATGTATGATCGGTCATTTATTTTATGCCATCTGCAGAACGAAGCCCTCTCCCCGTGATCTCCAATTACCCATGGCTTGCGCTAAGTGACGACATCCTGTGCCTGCAAATTACTTCATTTCACTCCGCTACCAGCTCCTGTGCCGTCATCGAAGGCGCTTCATTGCTCTTGGTCCCCACTCGGTAACTCTGCCAGGCCCTCAGTTATCTGCCCGGCACGCATATGTACGTCCTGCCAGATTACATTTTCGCTCTTACCATCAATTATAATGTCGGCTAAGCACCGTTTACTATTGAATCCACATCACTGCCTCATAGTATTTTAGCGCTATAAGCCTTTCGAAGTTGCTATTCACTCCTTTGAACAAGTTATTTTTGGTCCCATTGCTCGCGTATTTTTCAAGCTTTTTATCGATATGTCTCTGTAAAATGCATTCATTGTACAATCTCTAAGGATAGCGCTGATAACAGCCCATCATGACTTGGTTAATCCTGCCGAATGCGTTCCAACCTTCTTATGTTCTTCTGTTGATTTCCTTCTACTAATCCTGGATCTTTGTGGCTAAACCACTTAGGTAAGGGTACTCTACAAAGGTAAGTGTGCCAGTACAAAAATTCTCGTTCTCTTAGCACGCTTTCGAATATTACCTTAGTCATGTGCATAATAATATTCTACCCTACTCACGCACTTTGTCGGCTAAGGTACACTCTAATTTGTTGCAAATCACCTCCAGTGTGGCTGAACATGACGATGTTATCTGCAAATCGTAGCTAGCTGGTATGTTTCCGGTTGAGGGGCACTTTTAACGCACCGCAACCTTAACATCTCGCGCTTGAATATCCCTTCTACGCATGTAGCCTATAGCATTAGAGAGGCTGCATTTCTTTATCTGCCGCCTTTGATGATCACTATTTTTTTCGTTCATGTCAAGAGTTCGGTTGGCTATGAAGTCTTTATGGGTTTTTCTTTAGGAATACCTTAATACCGGAGTCTACAAACGTTACAGGATCGCTATGCTGGTCTCGTTCATCCTCACTTCTCTGGAACTTCTGGGTCTTCTCCTACGCGGTAACACACGCCTGGTTGTTTTGGTATCCGTCACAGCCTTCGCACTCGATCGCTGGATTCCAGGCCGTACTCTCAACGTTCAAGTTTTCTGTAGCAGAGCAATCACCAGAAGTAAACTGCTATTTTGTGCTTTCCACGAGATCCCAGCCCCCGGCAAGTCGAGCCCCAGACTGCGGTTCTCACCTTCTCGAGCCCTGCCCGCAGCTCGTGCATGAACAGTTGTGTGCGTAACTTTGAAACAACTTCTAAGTGCTGATATCACCGCTTATCATCATACCGCTAACATCACCGTGTGTTAAACTTCGAATATAGTACAACATACTCGCGAAACCTCCTGGGACATTTGCGCGAACAGTGAAAGCAATAGATGGCTGTGCGTTACTGTAAAATTTTATGTAATGATGTTATTGCTTTCTATATGCTTCGCTGTGTGGCGAAAACAAATATACTGGCACTGTTGCTGCACTCGGAACCTGATTTCCAGCTTGTACATTGTCTGATATTTTTTTTGTGTGTGTGTGTCAGCAAAAATTTATAAACTGTCCTTGACAGACTGCATATTTCAGGTACTTGGGGCTAGTTTACGCGAAGAAGAGGGCATTCCTTGCTCGAGAAATTTAAATGCGTTAAACTAATTAACAAAGTTTCACTAAATAACATTTCTAAATAATTACTTAGCTGCGGGCTATCACCAGTGAGTTCACAAGGCATGTTCATCTAGAACCAGTTACGAAGATGACACCAATTCAGAAGTTCGTACTGGAAAAGTTTCTGCTATTTTCTAACTTATTAGCCTATTTCTTATCTCTGAGTCTACACACCTTTCGAGCGCGGGTGTATAAGATACTCGTACATTGTGTGGTTTGTTGACGAGCTTATTCTAAGCTAGGAATACTTTTCTCCTTTCGCAACGTTTTCTTTATCCTATATACCAGCTATGTCAGCGTCCTTCCTATTCTTTTGTCTAGTTAGGTTTGTGTTCCTTTCTCTGAGCTAATATTTTGGGACCTTCAGCGCTACAGTAGTCACTCTCTCGTACTGATTGCAACTGCAATTGCAATTGAACTATCTCACAGCCAGTGAACAACATAGCCCCTAAACATTATGGAGATAACTGGCTACTTTGCACGTTAAACGAGTCAAGCAATATAACTTTATCGAACTTCCCATAATTAGCGATTTTTAGGTTCAGACAAAATAAAAATTCCGACGTTTCTTCGGCAGTGTCGACGTCATTGAAAAGTCTCACCCGCAGATACGGGCGACGTGTTTCAATTGCGTGAAAGTGAAATGCGATTTTTTTTTATAAATGCATGTTCTTGAAAAACCTGGCCTTTGTAGTGCATTGCCGATTGTCCATTAACGAAAATACTGTGAGAGACGCGTCGTTTCATCAAAACGTGGCTCACGTTATTGTCCGACTTCTTTTATTTTGTAAAAGAAGGGGAAAAATTATTATCAAGCGAAGGTAGATTTCCTAGTGTTTTAAAAAGAAAACATTGAATCCAAACCATATAATATGCACGCTTGAATGAGTCGGTTAGACAAATTTGTAGGTGAAGCTAACGGTTAACAAAGATGAAAACAGCTTTGCCACAGCGCAGAGTTGGCACTTTTTCTGAGGCTTGTTTGTTAGGTGTTATTCCAACACGCAAATATGCACAATGCACAGCCTATTCCTCGTTCGATGGGAAAGGTGCCCTTTTCCAAGCTCCAGCCGGCACCGCTGGGGTCTAACAATAAAACGCTGAATTGTACACCCCATTCTGCAACATTGTTTGCATTTTTTGGCATTTTTTTAGCCTTTTCGAGGTAAGCGCCGATGAATATGCATATTTAGAATACTATCAGAACAAAGTTTGGTCCCTCTTTGCGCTTCGGATACGGCCTAGCTCTGCCTGCACTCTAAACACATCCGGGAAACGTTTCCGGTCATTAATAATTTCTTCGGCAGTCCCAATAACAAAATGGCCATCGCAGCGAGCTGTGCTGCTAAAAGGAGCAGCTTAAGAAAGAAGTCTAGGGAACCAAGAACTTCAGCGAAAAGCTGACGCCAGCACCCAAACAAAGGCACAGCCATTTTTGCTAGTAGCAAGGAACGGCCTCTGATATTGTAGCTGGTAAAAGTGCTTTCATGTCTGTATCTCAATGCATTCGCTGACTTTCCATCATGTCATGTTATATTTATTCTGCAATTCACAGTAAAATTCGTGAACACTAGATAACTCGGGCTTTTATAGTCTTCGGCTGACATCGCTACCAAGGCTTAACTTTGGGAAACGGCATGCTTCTAATCTTACCTTCAAGGTCTCCTTTAAGAAGCCATGGCTGCGACAGCTAAACCTCCACGATCACAATGACGAACTCGTTTTAACGAAGTATTGGCAACAATTCGTTGCTCCCAGTGCGCTCCCATCAATGAGGAAGTGAAGACATGGCTTGCAGGCTTTCATGGAGAGATTGTACGACTATTTTTAGCCACCATTCAAGTTTTTATTGTAAGTATTTTGTTCGAAGTTAATGAACACATTATCCTATTTTATCACGATATCTCCATATAGACACAAATTAGTATTACAGGGTTCCAATACTGACAAGAACATAAATGTCCTGAAAATAACCATGCATGTAACCTTAGCCCTCCGTTATCCGAAAAGAATGTCAAAGCCACATTACTACGGAGTATAATGCACGACAATTCTACATTTAGGTGTCCACATTACCAGGATTTAGGGGAAATTCAACGTGTTGGTGGTTATCACTGCTTTTGTTTAGGGCTGTTTCTCGCGTCGGAAGAACCCAAATCCGACATTAATCAGCGCTTGTACTTGTGAGAAATATTTCAGGTATTTTCATGTTACAACACATCATGCATAAAAAGTCAACATGCGGCAACAATTCATCTTCGCAATCATGTCAAGCGACCTGATCTAAGATAACTATTTATGCTAAAAGTCCAAATTTTTTTTCTGTTAAGCTTTCGACAGCTTTACACAAACATGAAAACTTAAAAGTTTTTAGAACACTGAGTTATAACTCGTGACTTATAGGCTTTACTACAGTATAAATGATCGGAAGTTTTAGAAATGGAGGTGCCGAGGAAACGCTTTCAGGAGAAACTCTTAAAGGTATATGGAAGATAGCAGTGCATAATTATCCGACAACTATAATACATCGAAATCAACCCGAAGAAATTATAGAATAACGTTAATGCGAATTAACCATAATAGGTTAAACAAAGAATGCGATCCAACAATAAGATGAGAGTGGATGAATGCCGGAGAAAAACAGAAGAAATGTAGAAAATAAAAGGCAAAATGACCATCCAACTATGCTTATGCTTTAATATTGCAATTGGAAAGAAACACAATAAGGCAGTTTAGTCATTCAATTGCATTCACGTAAGTTTGAAATAAAAATTGCGAATCCAATTTCTAATCGCAAACAGAGTTTAAATAACATGGTGTAAGATCTTTCTCGAGCACCGTGTCTGATAAATCGCCGTAGTTTTGCTGTGCACAGTTCTTGAACAAGTGTTACTCAGTACAATGTGTACATACTATAACTTCTAATGTATGGCCATATCAACGAGGTTGCGAGGCCACCTTCACGAATTGTGATGAAAATAACTCGTTTGCACTGACTGCATAAACTACGGTTTTATAATAAAACAATGCCCATGATCTCTCTTTTCTGAACAAATCTACATTTTTAACACAGGTTTCTCAGATAATTGATTTCATCTCACAGCACGTTGTGAAGCGTTGACTTGCCATGTAATGTCTGCACAATACGTTGCTGTTGTGTTTCTAAAGAGACGCGTTTCTTTCTCAAAACATGATTGAAGCGGACCACACACCACCGTGTATTGTGTAGCGAGCAGTGAAAACTTGCTGAAGGTTAAAGAGAAGATGTTTCTTTTACGTATAGCTAGCTCATGTGCAAACGTTCAAGTCATCTCACTGGGCTAGTGTACATTTTTTTTATTTCTTAGCACTTAAAGACACATAAAAACGAAAAAAGAAAGAATCCACTAGTGATATGAGCATGAAACTTACCGTGGTGCAAGGAAATGGCTGAAGCCATCTGAAGACCGCAGAAGACCAGCGAATCTAGAGCTCAATGAAGATTTTCACTCGCTCACTCACACTCGCCAATGATCTACTTTCTTACGATACACCCTTGCGTACCACAAAGCAGTATTCTCGGACTGTTGCTGGAAATATAATAATAACATGATCGCTTTTGGTAATGGTGCTCTTTTAATAATTTACGTAGATTATACTGATAGGCTTTGAAGGCGATAGCACTGATAATTTAGAATGCAAGTGAATAATTTTCTAGAAAATTGTGAAGAATGCTGCGACATGAATTGGTTGAACATTAACGTTAAAAAATATCAGGCAGCGTATTTCCGCCCATAAAAACTAAAAGGCAACCTTGCTTTCCACTTAACATAATACGGAGAAAATACAGAAACAGAACAGTTTTATAGATCAATAGGAGTATTTTTCAGAGGGTATGTACCGGGACAGGTATGTAAGTCCCACCGTCACGAAAGCCTCCATGGTGATAGGTTTTGCAACACAGCAGAGGTATGCCTCGCCACATAAGGTAATATTGTTGCCATATTGTCGCGTTTTAGTGACTGTAAAGAACACAGTAGCCACAATGTGAATCACGAGACTAACTTTTATTTGGCGAACCTGTGCCCACAAAAGCAAGTGACACTCGAAGCGCAACGATAGCGGCGAACACTGTAGATCCTGGAAATCTGATCAGCGGGTCAAGCGCGCCGGCTCTTGTACTTAACCCGTCGAAGGTTCCAGCGTAATCGTTGGTGCCCGCGTGCCTTGCAGCAAGTACTACACACTCCGCGTCGGGCATACAGTTACGTTACACAAGGTTCGATGACAACAGAGAACGCATAGAACCATCGATAACATTAGAGAAACTTCCGTTATATGCGGGCACGTCCTGCACGGAACTACAACGCTTAACATTTTTAAGCTGGTGAAAAGCGGTCATCAACGGATGAGTAAGTAAGCGCGCCAATTTAATGCTCCCTTTTTCTCTTATCCTAATTTCTACCCATTAGTGTGGGCGACAGTGGTGGATCCAAAGGAGGAGAGGGGAGGCTCGGTAGGGGTGGTCGACCACCCTCCGAATACCAATGTCAGCACTTCTCCGTCCATGCCATCCGCGTCCTTCGTCAGCTTGCCTGTGCCAGAGAGGCCCTATGCCCCAAACCCCGCCCTGTCTGTGAGCCCAATTGAGGCTCTACACTAGGTGCTACGATGTAGCGTTTGTTACGTGATGCTAGGGCGCTCCGAGGATCAGCACAAGAATGTCTGTTGCGAAGCGCCACAGAACATATCCCCTTTAGGATGCCGACGGTCCACAAGCATCGGCGCATGCCGAACCGGCGGAGCGTTCGATAAGAAAACGTTTTCTGGCGACAAGCTGCGTTCTTCAAGAGTCGTGTTCAGACCTGGCCGTGAATGTTTTATGAAGACTGAAAGCGCCGTAGCATTAAGTCTCTCCTTCTCGCCTGTGACTTCTCTCCCAGTGGGTCGTGCTCCAATTACCATAGCCTGCGCTCGTTGCGTCGTCATCAAGCTAGTCTTGAAGCGCGCTGTAAGCCATGGGCGTTACTCTCTGTAAGAAGCCTTTTGTTTCAACCAGCCTTGGCGCTTTTGCTTCATCATTCTTCTCTCACCACGAATAAAACCTGTTAAGTTTCCCTGCAGTTCCTGGTCACTCATCGACGCAACAATCTTCGCAAGTGGTGAAGATTGTAGCCAGGAATTGTAGCCACGCTAGAACTCGGCCAGCCGGACGGAAAGCGCCGCTCCCCCTCCCCCCTCGGGCAGTCGCAACACCGATCACCAGCCTGACCCCACCATCACCCAGATAGATTACTGCTCTGCACCACCTCTCAAACCCGATGAATGTGTTGCCCACTTAGAAACAAGTGTTCTCATATGTACAGAATACCCAGACTTCTGCTGATGACAATTGCATTGGAGATGTACTGGGCTCCGTACATTGGTCACAATGTGAATGCTATGCGGCACCGACTAACCTCGCCGGGCAGCGTTGGGGCCGCGCATCAACAGCTACTCTTTTGACTCACAGAGCCAATGCCGTCGGGCGAAATTCGTAGTTTGTTCGCAATGTATGTCGCTTCATGGATTCCAGTCACTTTTCCCGCAACCATTCAGGGTGGTTGAGTGCAAGCCCCAACCTCACCGTTTGCACGACAATGATCAATGGCTTAAAAATACAATCCACTTCTAAGCTTCAAATGGCGCAACGCTAATGAAACTCATGGCATATTAGTATTGTGTATATTTGTGTTACCTTTGTAATCTATGCTTGTTTACAGTGTATGAAATGCACACTAAGTGATTTATGCCACTGGTAATGCGTGCTTCATCCGGTACAAACGTGATGCGTTACTTTTGGTGCTTATACCCTTCACGGGTGCTCCGGCGTTCGAAGGACATGTACGCTGAAACACGAAGCTTGGTATTACTACTCATGATTATACGCTGAAAACTTTCGACAACCATATTTTTCTTTTTTTTGCAGCGCTATACTTTTCTCTGAAGAATGAAGAAAGCAAGATTGAAAGAGATTAATAAATTTTTCACTCCTGACCCCAAACAAGCCCTAGACTTTGCAGCCGAAGACACCGAACAAGCCACCTCATAAACAATCTTCCCAATGCTGCCATTGGACGAGAACAACACTGTGTTCCGTCCCGGTCAGCAATTTGTAGCAATTGCTCCCTTTTCAAGGCACACCCTGCTTCTGCATGTAACAAAAAATCGGAATATGAAATCGAAGGATTGGACGGCATGTCTTCAAGCGCTTACTCGAGACGTCATCGCTTTGTTAGTGCCAGCTAATTACGACATCGGAACCTTTGTTGGCACACCACTCGATGATTATACTAAGGGGCATTGGTTCCAAGCCCACTGGTGCCCTCTGCATAACTGCAGTTTTCCATACTAATTTCACAAACAAAAATACGCAAAGATGAGAAGCGATGCGTAAGTCAGTGGCACTTAAACAAATTCAAGCGGCTTGTCCTCTCCGATGCTCGCAGGGGCCTGTACTGCAAGTACTGCGCTTCGTTCCTAATAGGTCCAATGGGAGTATCCCAGAAAAATGGCCCCATTTGAAACTGGTCATCAAGCCACTGACATTCTTTGCAAAACTGTCGGAAAAAGATTGTGATCTTGCTGTACATGAAGCAAACAAGTACCACAAAGAAGCAATGCAGGCCTGCAATGGCTTCCTGGAATGTGTCCGCGCACCTTAAAAAAATATGGCCAACGGAATCTGCATTCGGCTTGTGCATCAAGTGAACGACATCCGAAACCACCTGTTTCCAATCGTAAAGTCGATCATGTTTCTGGGCGCCAAGATATACCATTTTGTGCACACTAAGATAAAGGAAGAATTGTTGGGCGGTCAAATGAGGCCTAGTTGACTTCGAATGAGGGTAATTTCTGCGACATTCTTCAGAAGTAGCAAGTGGGGACACTGAACTTCGGAAGCACCTTCTCAGCAAATCATCCCGAGCCACGTATATCACAATGGCAGCCCAGAACGAACTTATCAATTACTATGGAAACAAGATTCCTGCTACACTTACTCAGAGGGTGCACGGGTCGGGCGTCTACAGCCTCATGTTCGATGAAACAGCCGATGTATCTCACAAGTTGCAGGTATGTCTTGTCCGGCGGTACGTACACAAGAACATAGTACGAGAAGACTTCGTCGAATTCATCGACCAGCGAATTTGAGACTTAACTAATGTAAGATTTACAACTTTTATAAAAAAATGTTTTCCATAAAAATGTTACCATAGCTTTATTGAGTGCACTAGTCTCCGTTCCGCGAGCTTAATTTTATTATTGTTATTTTGTCACTGTACATTTGTACAAGTGGTAGCAATGTATCCGTGCTTTCTTTCGTCTCCAAATTTTAGACTGATACTGCCCTATGTACGAGTAACCTTTTATGTCAATATAATGTGTTGGAGTAAATATAGAACAATTATTATAGGAACTAAAGGGCTTGAGCTTTATTTATCAAGCAAAACAAAAATAATATTCCCAATTTCCAGAGTGCGTCTAATTTGTAATAATTTAGCACTCCTCTCAGCGCACTTGTCAGTTGCAAATCGCATCTATCAAGGCGCCAAGATGAAAACTCACTCATTTTAACAAATGTATTGTGTTTGCTTTCCCCGTAATGCGTCGGCAACAAATCTTAATGATTTAGAGACTTAGTGCAGTAAGTTATGGAAATATCTTAAGCGCCATCGCCCGTAAAGCTTTTTTCCCAGGATTCCTTACGAGTGGACGCGCTGGACACATTGGAACAAATGGGTGGGATGACGATTAACAAACATTAACAGAATATTTCTTATGGTGGGAATCTTGTATTAACAGCAGCTCCACAAGACAAGGAAAGAGTGCTCACTTCGAGCCACCCCACCTCGTAATATGGCGGATTGGATCCACCATTGGTTGGTGCTACCACTGCCATTAAAACTTTAAAAGAATATCTGCCCTGCAAAAAAAAAGGAAGGATTCTATTGCTTTCATTTAGCAAGACCATTAACTTGACTTTGTAGGTTTGTTATATTGTGAGACGCTATTGAAGGGCGTAGGAGCAATCGCCCTATTGATATTTCTTGCAGCGGTGTCGTTTGGCACGCCTCTGTTGTGACGTGCACATACCGAAACCTTTGTGTGACTTAATGTTGCTTCTATCCGAACAGCTAAAGCTGCATCGGGGCCCAAGTAGCAGCATGGCATCCGCACTTCGCGCTATTAGCGACTCTTGGAAGGCGAGTGCTAGTTTCGGTTTCAAGGAACATGCGCGCACCAATCGGTTGCTGGACATCCTAACTTTCTTTTTTTTCTATTTTTGTGAATTTCCAATCGGGCGAAGTGCGGGAAGCGGTTGTTTTCGTGCGTCCGCCCAGCATACCTCCGCTTCGCCCTCACAACTCGCTCAACGATATCGCAAGTCAGATCGTGCTCGGTCATCTGCTTCGGTTGCCGCCCCAAGTGTGAAGATTTGAAGAGAGAGAATATTGATCAGGCAGGCAACGAACGGAAGACGCAGGAAACCAGGTCAACCAAGCATTAGACGAAGATGACTAAATCAGTGCATCATATGTGTTGCGCGGCCCTGTGTTGTTCTAACACCGCGAATTACAGTTCTGTGAAGTTTTCAGGTTTCCTAATGGCAGCAGGTAAGCGCAAGTATTTCTTTTTATTTTCTGAACAGGTATTCATTTTGCATGAGTCAACCAGTTCTGTGCAAGCCTGAGTGAACTGACATAGGAGCAGTGCCGCTCGACCCATTTGCCATGACAGCAGCGAATCTGCTGTCGGTGAAATGCTTGTACTGAAGGACTTGAGTGCGAGCTTGTTTTTATTGTTTGGTTACCTTGCTTTACGTTAAGCTTCGGTGTGTGCAAGTTTCTGAACACCTAGCTGTATTGCAGACGAGGCGCAATGTTATTTCTTTTGCCGGCAAGATATATTTAATAATACCAGTAATAGAAGTATAGACTAATTACTGCAAATTAAGTACAAACTGGTAATCCCCCTTGAAATGAACAGGGCTATTAAGTTTTTTTTTAATCGTTGATTTCTCGCGTTACTGTAATTGTTTCAAAATAGTGTCCTAGTACTCGCCGTGATTTTCTGTATGTATGAATATGACGCTAAGTATGACGACAGGCAGATTATATGCGCCTGTAAGCGCTATAGAAATATGCTCTGTCATTTAGCATGTACTTAAATATGGAGAGCAGTTGTGGGCTACTTCCTATTCATTCACAGGCACATGGCCAGTTTCAAATTCTTTGGGCCCTTACCTCTCATACCGTCAATGAAATATACATATTGTTCTCTACCTTCTTTCTGTAAGCTACAAAATGTGTCGCTGTCATGATATACGTGATACTCAAGTTCCGTGTGACCAGCCCGTGATGGTTAATTTTCGCATTGGTTTGGATCTTCTGGAACCTATGTTCGCCTTTTATGCACAAATTTTAGTTGAGAATGAAAATTGCTTCGGCAGACTCACACTTTCACATTGCGTGGAGGTCAGTCCTATTGCAGTACCGAGTGCGTAAATAAAAATAAAAACGTTCAACTTTTACGTATGTTGAGTTTGGCTGACTGAGAAATCGGCCAGATTTAGTTGAGCCGCTTTAGAAAACACGAACTAAATTAGCGATTCATGGTGTCAGAAAGTTATTTTCTTTATACTACCCCCATTATATCTGTGGGCTAGTTGAACGTGAGCCCTAAACTTAAAGACAAATTAAGGATTTCAAAGCGATTGCTTTCACGAAATGACGAAAGGTAATATATTCCTTGCGAATATTGGTAATTAACGAAGGTTAGCTATATAAATATTTTTCTTTATAATTGCTTTGAACCGACGCGTACGAGCACTGTCTCAGTGATTTAAGAATTGAATTGAAGCTTCTAACATAAACGCGGCAAAAAAAAAGCGCTTCGTAAGCACGGCACAATTTAGCGGGTTTTGCTCCGCGATTTGGCCAATGTCGCCGCGCGCCCTGCAGGCCTGCAAGAGAGAGAGAGAGAGGTGGTTCTTGTGTGAAGGAGGAAAAGCTGGCACTATCTTCTGCAACCCTGCCGCAGCACGATTCAGCGCCAGCAGGCAGGGGAGTAGATAGGAGGGAGGAAGGTAAGGTGATGCCATGGGTAGCGACAGAGCAGACGGGCCGGAAGGACCCAGTGGGTTCGGCTGGAGGGGTGGGCTCGGGACAGACCAGAACAGGTGGCCCAACAGGAGCTAGGTGAGGGCCGATCAGGACGGCCTGGGGGGTGGCTATCCGTCTTTTCAGAAAGTCCTAGAGTCTCCCAGAGAGCCCCGACAACTCGACGTATTCGATGAGACTTAGGAGGGCAGGTAATTAACTGCTTGCGACCAGATAAGAGGTCTTCCAACCGAGCCTAAGGGAGCCCCAGGCGCCGGAAATCTAGTAGGAGGCGGCTGCGATGCTGGAAGTGAACGGGGCAGGCCAGCAGGAGGTGCTCCAATGTCTCTGCGTCTCCACAGGAAGCACACGCTGGGGAGGGGATGATCCCAAGACGGTAGCTGCGAGGCCGCCGTCCAGTAGCAACCGATCCTCAGACGCAGCAACAGCGAGGTTTGCCTGTTCTGGTGGCCACGCTGTGCGAGTGGCCGTGGAGGTCTGCCCAGCGATACCCGCATGTCCGGGTGGCAATTGCGATTGCCACCCGGCACATCATGGCTTAAGCGATGAGGTGCCGTCGCAGTCTCTGCCTGGTGTAGTCGCCAGCTGTTACCGCAGAGCTGAGTGAGGCCGCGTAGTGATGGGCGCTCTTCGCGCAAGCGTCGGCCTCCTCTTTCCCCGGGATACCCCGGTGCGCCGGAAACCAGTGTAGAGACACCTAGCCGCCAGCTTGTTGAAGAGCAGACAGCCTGGAGCAAGAGAGCACAAACACAGCCCGCTTGCAATGCGAAAGCGGGCTTCGCGGCAACCCTCCTCCTACCGGCGGCGCGCGCTCTCCCTCTACATTCTGACCTCATCAGTGACGTCATGGAGGCATTGTTTTGCTTGTGAATTATTTATAGTTGGATATCCAGCAACCCCCAGCGGTGGAAGCGGACTTATCGGCATGGGACGGAGTGTCCCATGCCGTGTGTGTGAGGGAGCTTACGCACCATGCTATTAGGCTGCTAGGAGACAGTAAAAAGCAAAAAAAAATCGTGTCTAGATAGCTCAACTAAGAGCATGTCAACTTTCCCATGACAAATTCATATCTTCACTATCAAATTGGGCGATCGCACACAAGTCAAGTGCAAAGGGATAAATCAGTCAAGAATATCCCGTTTACACGACTGGAATCTACCAGGATATAACAGCGCTTAAAGCTGCATGCGCTAACGCAAACTCTACAATGTGCAGTCATAACCTTCTTTTCCTTGGGATTAGATGAATGTGGGAGTGCAATCAGGAATCAGTTGAAATATTTGAAAGTGCTCGCGTATTACAGAATTAAAATTCATCATCGGTGAACTACTACGATCGTACCCACCCAAATAATCGGGAAATATTGGAAGGGAAAAAACAGCCCTTTATTGTTAAGGTCTCTGATTTCAATGTTAAAGGATATTTTCCTGTGCGAAAAAGTTGAAGAAAATTAAATACGTCCCCAGGATACATTTTTGATCAGTTGTCACACCCTTTCCAAACTCAGTTTAACTCACCGTAAGAAGCTCAAACTTCAAGAACTGCAGGTCGATAAGAGATGCTATTACTATATTTGGACGGATATGGTGAAAGGAAGCAAAAAATCACAGTACAGTAGTAAAAAAGCTAAGCCACTATTGCTTTCAGGAGTCCTTTCTGGAGCTCCTGAATTACAACCTTAAACATCATGAACACGAAGTATACAATAATCACCACGCCTCACAGATAAAGGTACATAGTGCTGATGTTCCACAAGGAAGCATTCTTGGGCCACTTTTGTTCTTTCTGCGGATTAACGACCTAGTGAGAATTGATATTTTCGCAAGATTCATATTGTACGCATACTACACTGCTTTCCACCACCCGGAATGCTGGTGACGTAAAACGTGATGTCAACTGTGTAATAAGTATACCATCATCGTAGAGTGCCGACTTTTCACTTACATTAGGTGCTGTTAACACAAAGGCAGCCTTGCTCAGAACAAAAAAAACACGCAATGGACGCTCGGATAGAATTATATTACGAAAATTTACCTTATTGAAAACATCGTTTGTGTTAAGTCTCGGAGTTTCGTTTTAAGAACTCATATATGGTAGTATAAGCACACGTAACATATTACAGGTAAAAGTTGTGGGGTTTCCGGTTCTCGCGGTGGTTGTGTAAAGCCGTTGCGTTGTGTTGCCGGGGGCTCCGTGTCCCTCTCCTCCTTGCCTGGACGGGGTGGCAGCGGGTCATAAAACACTGTCGCTCGGCTGTCACCCCGCCCACGCGAAGGTCAACAGGCTTTTCCCATTGGCCGACATTTTGGCGGGATTCGGGCCCCGCTTGCGTGCACTCCGGGTAAGCGCGCGCAAGACGGGCGCCCGGGGAGACCACATCGGGGCGTCGGAAGGTGCGTACGTGTTCCTTCTCTGCCGGCGGCGGTCCCCTTTGTCCGCCGCCGGCCGATGGTTACTCCGGCTCGTCGGGGTCCCGGCCTCGGCGGGCGTGCGCGCACTCTTCCGTCGTCTCGATGTCCTGAGGCAGCGTCTGCCGATCGTGCCCCCGTCTGTTCGTCTGTCGTTTCTCTCTATTTCCCTTTTCTCTGCTGTGGGGAGCACGATGGCAGGCGCTGACCGAAGGATAGGCAAATTCTTCTGCTGGGGGGTTCTTTGTTCTTTGTTTCTCTCTCTGTCGCGGTGCGGGTAAAACGTGTGTTTGTATTGAGTCCCAGGTTAATAAATGTTCTTTGTTGTTTCTTGAGAGCTTTGCCTAGGGTCTCCCTTGCTGCGCGCGCGCGGTCTCGCCTTCCCCTTTGCTGTGGGGCCGGCGGGGCGCGTACGCGCGCAGCTGCGCGTCGGCACACGGAGCGGGCCGGAGTAGGCGCGGACGCGCGGTGCCCTGCGCGCGCGGCGCTCGGAGTGCTCGAACCCGCGGTGGTGGTCGTCCGGCGCGCCGTGAGCGTCGCGGGTGAACACCACAAAATGGCGCCCAACGTGGGGCCATTTTGTGGCCTAATCAGCCTCTGGCCGCCGAGTGTCCGGGCCGCTGCGTTGCTGGGGTTGCGTTGCGAACGCGCTTTGTTAACCGAGCCATGTCTCTCCCCCGTGTGCCGAATTCCTCTATTTTCCTCTCGCTCTTTCTGTCATACCTTGCCTCAGTAAATGTAGCGTGGTAAGCGTATCGGACCACCGCTTCGAAGTTCCTCGCTGCGAAGCGCGGACGAGGAAAGGAGTCAAGTGGCCGCCAAGATGCTGCAGTCGTCATCGATTGTGGAGACCATGCGGGGCCGGAGGTCTCACCGATTCGTACCGGGAGGGCTGACTTTTCCGTCCTTCCATCTGCTCAACGATTCGGTGAGTCCGACGGATTTTTCGTGGGTCTCTAGCATCATTACCATTCTGGCGGCTGCTAATTGCGCGGACTGCTCGGGTACAGTGCCTCTAAGGCCGGCTAACTCTGCAGAAGTTCTCGGTTTTGCTATTGTTGGCGTGGCTCAGTGGCTTGCCCGGCAGTTCTCAGTTGATGCGCGCCTTTCCTCGCAAAATTCAAGCCGTGATAGCTGACGCACTATTAATATGCCCTCTTGTCACCTTTAGGAAGACCGGTTAGTGGTGGTGCCTTCTGCACCACCAATTGAGGGCAAAGCTGGCAGCGCATAGCCGAGCGGAGACAAAGGCCACGAAACAGGCCCGCTCCGCGAAGAGGCAAGCGCCCCGGACATCCCTCCGTCGCGCGCGCAGAAGGGGACGCTCCCCCGCTACCCCGCGGCGATGACGGGGAGGACAGCCCGAGTGGAAAGCAGCCGGGGGAACGAAACCCGCCACCCCCACCAAAGGGTGTCGGAATCGTCTTTTTCTATTTTTTTAAACGGCCCGAAGAGCGCCGAAGGGACCGCAGAGTGACCCGTTTGTAAATAATTGTAAATAGTTCTTCGACGGCCTCAGGGAGGCGGAGCGCCGGAACGTGGCTGGTATTGCACGGGCGCGGGCGCCGTAGCGTTGCTTGTGTTGCAACGGGCGCGCGGGGCCGGATACAGCGTGTGTCGCTGTTGCCCCGGGTGGGTTCACTCTGCGGGGTCACAACGAGCTCGGCCGATCAAGATCGCGTGCCACCCGCTAACACTGCAATGTGGAAGCTGCGTTTAAGGTGGTAACCCCATGCGCCGGAGGAACGCGATTTAGCGCCACTCCGGCAAGTATCGCACGGTCATCAGAGCGCCAAGGTTTTATTTAAAATCGATTCGCGCTGTGACTTGGCCCGGCGTGGAGCGACTCTTCGTCTATCGCCGAACCTTCCACGTCTGTTCATCACATAGACATCACGTATTCGAAGTCAATTTTGATTGGTGTCGCGGATGAACAGTGTGCGTCCGTGGAAGGAATTTCCGCTAGCGTCGAAGTCGTATGTCATCGCGCTAGTGAAGACCACGTTTACTGTGTCCGGCTGAACTCAGACGGAGTAACCATTTGTGCTGAGGTGAGGCATGCCTATGCGGTTCCACAACTTTGGATCAGCCAACCACTTCTCTTCAAAAAGCTCTCAGCTATCCTCTTCGCTGCAATCAGGCAGGCTGCTATCCGTCTTTCTCTGTCCTTGTTTTCCCTTTGTTCAGTGTGTCTTCGCTGCGTTACTTGGTTCTCTGTGTCTTACCTAGCCGTCTTAGTGTTGCTTTTGTGTATGTGTTTTCTTAGGTATGGTTCGCGTTGCTTTTATGTTAGCCATTTATGTGTATCAATGTGTTTTGCGTTTCGGGAATGTTTCGCGTGTGTTTTCGCTGGCGTGTTGCGTCAACGGGTGACGTCGACCTCCATCGAAGACTGGCGACGGCGGGGCTGTGGATCGGGCTGTGCGGTCACGAAGATTGGCGCGGACCATGGCTGTACCATGGAGCGGACACCGCCAGAGGCACCGGACCCAAAGGCCGTTGCCGGACGCTGTTAGAGCAGCTTGGAGTCGCACGCGTGACATGCGGGCTTTGTTCGTGCTCGCCGGAGATATATTTAACGCGGACATTCTCGGTACAACTTCTTAATCGTTTGTTATTCTCTTTTGTTTTGATTGATGGCATGGGCCAACGTTTTGTTATTTTCCCTTGTCCGCGTTTGTGCCCGAATGTCATTATGACTCTAAGCGTTTGTCTTTTGTTGTTACTCTTACATTTTTCTTCGGTGGATGTTTTTATTGTGCATGTTCGCGTTAAAGCATGGTGTCGTGTGGACTTTTGTGTTGGTGTTGTGTAGCTCAGACGTACCTATTTGATTTGTTCTAATAGCTTGCTTTTCTTCCTTTGATGTCTTTTTGTTTATGTTTTGGGGGCTGGTGATTTTGGGTTCGGACTGCCAATGGGTGGCTCCGGTATTGGCAATGTAATTACTATTTCTTTGTTCTTTGTTTTCTTTTCTTCTTTGGCTGACATCGGAGCCACCAGCCTTGCATTGGTAGGGAGCATTTAAGGAGGGAGGGATGTGGGGTTTCCGGTTCTCGCGGTGGTTGTGTAAAGCCGTTGCGTTGTGTTGCCGGGGGCTCCGTGTCCCTCTCCTCCTTGCCTGGACGGGGTGGCAGCGGGTCATAAAACACTGTCGCTCGGCTGTCACCCCGCCCACGCGAAGGTCAACAGGCTTTTCCCATTGGCCGACATTTTGGCGGGATTCGGGCCCCGCTTGCGTGCACTCCGGGTAAGCGCGCGCAAGACGGGCGCCCGGGGAGACCACATCGGGGCGTCGGAAGGTGCGTACGTGTTCCTTCTCTGCCGGCGGCGGTCCCCTTTGTCCGCCGCCGGCCGATGGTTACTCCGGCTCGTCGGGGTCCCGGCCTCGGCGGGCGTGCGCGCACTCTTCCGTCGTCTCGATGTCCTGAGGCAGCGTCTGCCGATCGTGCCCCCGTCTGTTCGTCTGTCGTTTCTCTCTATTTCCCTTTTCTCTGCTGTGGGGAGCACGATGGCAGGCGCTGACCGAAGGATAGGCAAATTCTTCTGCTGGGGGGTTCTTTGTTCTTTGTTTCTCTCTCTGTCGCGGTGCGGGTAAAACGTGTGTTTGTATTGAGTCCCAGGTTAATAAATGTTCTTTGTTGTTTCTTGAGAGCTTTGCCTAGGGTCTCCCTTGCTGCGCGCGCGCGGTCTCGCCTTCCCCTTTGCTGTGGGGCCGGCGGGGCGCGTACGCGCGCAGCTGCGCGTCGGCACACGGAGCGGGCCGGAGTAGGCGCGGACGCGCGGTGCCCTGCGCGCGCGGCGCTCGGAGTGCTCGAACCCGCGGTGGTGGTCGTCCGGCGCGCCGTGAGCGTCGCGGGTGAACACCACAAAGTACAATGGTCTGTGGTTTACTTAACAAATACAAAGTTGACTTTCTTATTCGTACCACCTTGCTTGAATCACATATAAAGGTCTGCCGCTTATTGTGGGGCACGATGACATTGTCCGAAATGAGAAACCTCCACATAATAAGAAAGACAATTAGAGCCATCATGAATTCCCCACACATCAGTCAGACTGAAACACTTTTCTATCAGTTGAACTCCGTTCTTTTACCGCAGTTATACAAAAACACGAATGTTGAACGCCATGAAGTACGTGTTTCAGGGAAGAACACCTTCTTACACCGCATCACTTACTTAAAAGAAAAAGAAAAACTATGCTTAATTGATCCCATGAAAAAATGGAAACTTCCACGAACTCCAACCATCCACGCAAAACAGATGTTACGCTAGCTATTCTCCAACCCTAAAAGATGTGTTTATTAGTCTCTGTATTTTGCTACTGAAGCTTAACGAATAAGTAGCTTGGAAAAAATGCTGCCGCATTTGTATGTCCGTAACTACAACCTCGCGCACTTTACAGTTTTGGTAATTGTGTGATACAATTCGTCTCAACTGAAATCTCAAGCTTTTTCCTGCATTGCAGCTTTTATTTACTTTTAGTTTTTTACTTCGTTTTAACATGTATTTGACGTATAGCATAACGGTTGTTGTCGCTTTGCATTTTTAAAATTCTGTTTTGGTTCTTTTTTGTTAAGCAAGTAATATTCTTACTGTGCACTTATATTCCCGTTGCATGTACCAATTTGAAAGGACCGTCGACCTCGTCAAGCTGAGTTGTGGCGTTTAGTGATCGGACCTCAACATGTGTATTTTTCGGATTGATGTTGTAATGATGCGATTTCATTTCATGATTTGGTAATACACAAGCCAACTCCTCAAGAAGCTCTGGGGCACCCACAACCACATCTATTAGAGCTAAATGAGGCGCTTAACAAACTCGCCTAACGCTCTCCACAGGCGGCCAATGCCATTCCTACTCAATTTGAAGGTTCTTCAATGCAGTGCAACGAGCACAAGGACAGTCTTTTTACTGGTTGCGCTAAACTGATAAACCTTCTAATACCATAGCAACAAGCCTAAATTCTAACCCTAATCATTCCTATATTTCTATATTGCTTCCACAAGTATAATGAGTATAGTACCAAAGCGGGAACCGATTGAGAGCTTCACAGATTAAACTGAAGCAGGGATCATCATATTAAATAAAACGTGGCTAAGTCAGTTCATTTCTGATAATGAGGTTTTCCTGCCAAGGCCTAAATTTGACCTATTTCATCCCTATAGGAAGTACGGAAGGGAAGAAGGAGTCCTAATCGCGATCAAAAATACTTTGTCATTATTCGGGAATAAAGTCATCATTTCCGAATTACCATACGTTTTTCGTGCACTGCGCATTGGCAAAAGCAGTTTTTGGCTTCTATTTCGCGGCCATCTGGAAAATAATAATCTTTTACGAAAATGCTCTTCCGCTCTGTACAAGTTATCAAATGTAAAGTTCGTAGTTTCCCAAACTTCGGTAACTAATTATCCGACTATAAACTGTTTATTTTATCCACAAAAAGCCCGGCGCCCACGAACGATCGCAATTACTCAATCTAACGCAAGATTTCACATTCATCAAGATTTATGTTCAGCCACCAGAGATGAAAAGCACTTTAGACCTGCTTCGGACATCTATCCATGAAGAAATGAATGGCGCAGGTGTGCTCCCTGGTTCCAGTATTCAAAATCATTGGATATTGGCATTTTGCTGTCGATTGAGAAGAAATCGCAAGCATCGAAACTGATCAGACTATCAAAAAGAAGCTTTACGCCATTCACAACGTACTTTCACAGTGTTTTGGTATGCTCCGTGAGTGTTACCTAAGCCGCTGTCTATATTATCTGGGAATTGTTGAAGATCAAGCTACTTAACTTGATAAACAATTTCCATCTCTTGCAATGTCTCATACAAATAATCAGGTTTTCTAGGCAGCTGAAACATTTTCTAAACAAGAATAAATGCCTGTATAGAAACTGCAACATCAACTAAGAGTCTGGAAACTAGGCAGGAATGTCGTATGTTCGTTAAAGAAAGCCTTTAAAAGTTGTGGGGAGCACGCGCCTCCATTTCCTCCCGCGTACCCGCGGCGACCCGTTCGCACGGGGCGACGAGGGGCGCCGTCGTGCACAACCCGTTCGCACCTTGGCGACGGGTCGTGCCGGCGTAGACAGGGGAGAGAGGCACTACGCGCCCTCCGTTTCTTCGTCGCTCTCATGACGCGCGTACTCCCCTTCTCCTACGCGGCTCACGGGAAAGGGAGACGTATCCGGCGGGCGAGGAGGACTTCCCCTCGCAACAAGGTAAAAAGGCATAAAAGCGCGCGACCGGGAGAGACTCCCTCTCTTGGGACGCCGACGCCTTGGATTGCCTGCACTGCACCTGCCGCATCCCGTGAGTGACCTCGTTTGTCTGACCCACCCAGACAACGAGGCAAGCCTTTTACTACTTTTACTGAGAGGACGTCCCTCTGCGAGTGTTTGATATTGCAATTAGCAATAAACGTTGTTACCGTTGACACCGCTGGTTGCCTTATTCGTCCGAACCCGGCGTAGCCGCGATTCCCGCGCTACGGGTTGGGAGTACCACGGAGCGACTGCGTGGGGCTAGATCCGGAGCTCGCCTTCAGCTCTAGCCGCACGCAGAGTGGAACCCACACAAAGTAAGTAACGAGAACGATAATTTCTTTCTCTCGTGACTAACTATCTATACTGCAGTTCAACCCGAAAAACTGTTAACACATGCTTTCAACAAAAAACACGAACACTCTACAGTTAACTGATGGTGATGGCAAACCTGTTAAAACGGAAGAATCTGCGGCCAACATCAAAGAGTGTTTCCCATCTCCGTTCTTGACCCCCAGCGCTAAACTTAACAGTCATGCCATGAATACGTCCATTTGAAGGATGCCTCAAATATATATTACCACCGAGCGCTTTTGAAGCCGTTCCTCGGCAGGTTGCGATGTAATAAGCACTCGTAAACATCCTACTTCTTTCAAGTGAGGTCCAGCCCTTATTATTTGAACAGTTCCTTAACTCTGGAAACGTTCATGACGAAGACAAAAAGCGAAAATTATTCTTAAGTCATTCGACCGAGCGGACGTTCGCAATTACCGCCATATTTCGTTGACCAGCGTTTGTTCTAAGTTGCTAGAGTATGTCATACTCACGAATCAGATGACCTATCTCAAATTGCTTTGATTTCTTTACTCTCAAAAGCATAATTCTTTGATATTTCTGACTTTCGGAACTCCACTTGAGGAGTTGCTTACAGTTCTTACATATTAGAATTCATGAACTTGAATTTCTTACAAATCCTACTATTCGTGCAGTTGAATTCATCTTCAAATCGACGGCGTCTTCTTGAACTTTTTTAAAAGCGTTTTAGCCTGTGAACCATAATTTTTTGCTCAATAATTTGTCATGCGTCGCTGTCCCTCAAAACCTAATCTGTTGGCTTCATCATTACCTTATAGAGCGAAAGCACTTCACTACCGCTAATACCCTTCATTCTCTCCTGACTATTGTGATGTCATTGTCCCGCAAGGAGCTGAACACATAAAACCCCATAACTGAAATAATTTTACATAATACTTGCATATAGATATTTTCATTTAGTTTAGGCACAAAATACGTAGAAAATATCGTATAGTAATATATATTAAGAGTTATTGCAATTTAATAGACTAGCAACACGTTCAACGATGCAAAGTCATCCGATTCAACCACTGCTTTATCGCACTAGCCCATGGAAGAATGGTATAAAAGATGCACAGCATAAAAATTCACCACTGTTCGATATGTGCATTTCAGGTGGGTTCAATGAACGCGATCGGGAAGGATGCCTTCACACGCATTTAAACGGGCATTAGACTCCTAAGCACCCAAGTTGCTCCGAAGGGATGGGAGGATCTCGACGGTCCGGAAAGGAGTGCGCGAAAGAGCTCGGCCGTCGAAGCGGGAAAGGGGGATGACGGGCGAAAGGCAGAGGGCAGTGGCGAAGGCGCCACGGCGCGGGAGAAAGTTTCCAAGTGCGCCGGTTCCGGCGAAAACGCAGAGCAGACGACGCGCTCGCAGGCGGAGCCCCATTTTCGTGCGCTGCTCTCGAGCCGGCGAGCAGGCGCCGCTGCTTCTGGCCCTGGATATTGACGTCGCCGCAGCGCGTGGTTTCAGCTGGAAAACCTTTTCCCGACACGCCGCTCCGGTAGGACTGCAGCAGAACCGAGTGAAAGCGAAACATCCAGGCACAACCACGAAGCTACTGGGACATCGGAGTGCCGAGTGTTCCTATCTTGCACCACTGCTCCTCTTCCGCTAATTGTTCCGTCTGCTATGCGCTCCGCTCGGCTGCATTGTGTCGTCTGCAACGTGGCAGCCGTGAAAGCCGGTAGACTGTTCTCGTTTTCGTCTGCTGCTAGATTTAATTGGTGTTTCGTGAGTTTCCTGCAGCGTTGGCGCCTGTGTTCCTCGGACTAATCAACTATCAGCTGCACTTAAGGCAAGTGACGTCCTCTTGACAAAATTAAGCACTCCGCCTGGAATGGTCGTTGTCTCTACTGCCCTTCTATACTTGTTTTTTTCTATGGTGCGGCGCTGCACGAGTGAAATTCCTGCTACATAAATCTCTTTGATTATCTGAGATTTCGGCTCTTCAACTTCCTTCCCATTTCTTCCGTCTTTTTTTGTTTTGTTTGTCATTTCACAATAAATTCGGTCATGGCAGTTTAGCGTAACGTCAGGGTAATGGCGATTCCTACGAGTCTAAAGGTGAAATTTTAATTGCGGGTCCGGGGCATATATGCGCGTAACGTATCCATCTCATTCTTTTTTTTTTCTCTCTCTCTTATTATTCTACAATGGCCGCACGAAGGACCGGAAACTATATTCAGCGGTGATAATTAAAATATCAGAAAAGTGAATATTCTTGGGGAATGAATTTTACGCATGTGCATAGTATGTTGTTTTAGCATCTCTTTTCTGATATAGCCGATATACACCCATCGTGGTCACGTGAAACGCGCACGTACATGTACGTGCTGACGATCCAACGTGCGGCCTTCGACTGGAAGTCCAGGCCATCAACTGCTCCTCTTGTAGCGTCTGTTTAAGCGATATGCACTTCAATAATTTTGACTCAGACAGGGTCGTGTCAAAGCTTTTTTTAAGGGTAGTAAAAATCCGCTTGTCTGTGACACTTCCTTTACAGCTTCACGCGCTAATTCAGAGGACAAAATTATCTGTCATCCCATAATAATCATGTTATCACTAGGCACTACATATAATGACAGAAGTAATAATCGTACGTCCCAGGTCGCCTATCTGTGATGAACTCATGAGTCGTCGCATTTCGATGGGGGGGGGGGGGGGGGCGCAAATGCAAAAACATTCGTGTACTTAGTTTTAGCTGAAGATTAGAGAACCCTAGGTGATCAAAATTAATCCAGAGTCTCCCGATACGGCGTGCCTCATATTCAGGTCGTGGTTGGGGCACGTCAAACCGCATAGTTTTATTTAAATTTTATTGAGTCGTGAGCAACACACGAATGATGTAGCTCCGGAAGGTGAAATACGTGCTTTGGGCAGACGCGCAAGTGCGTAGTGCAGTGCAAATGGTGCACCGGAATGCTACCGTGGTTACTGGAACTATGCCTGTCTGTAGGCACCTGGGGCGCATTCGGGTGAATCAGAATTTGGAAGTCACTGCAGTGCACAACACAAATATGCATGGTATGTACACGAGCTAGAGTCGTCATGACGTGGTATTCTGTTTTCAATATTTTGAAACACGCATTCATCTGGGGCCTGCACTGAAATCATGATTCTGTGGGTGCAGCTTTGTTCACATTTCGGTCTAAAAAAATTCATGTGCCAATGTTCATGAGAGATTTTTAACAAATATATATACAAAGTCAGACTTAAAACAGACGTCATGTCTGTCGCATCGGAAGCAAATTATGAGTTTGGGACGTGATTTGATATCTCGCAGAGTGCGCTGGACGTCACTAAATAACTTCGAAACGGAGTTTGCCTGACCAGTTCTACAACAGAACGCACATTATTTCTCTTTTATTCATTAGAACTAGCATCAGATCCGTCTTTTGCTTAAGAGCAGGAGTCATAATTTCGAGCCACACTGAAACCTTATACGCATGGAAGAAGCAGTTTCCTAAAAAAAAAACTGTAAAGCAGATGGTTTTCGCTATTCTCTGCTATTCTAAAGCTATGTTCCTAGAAGGATCTGGCGCAACTGAAATAATCCACCAAACCGCTTCAGTTTTAAGAAGTCATCCGTGAAAGGCATAAATTTCGAGGTGCCGCAGGTTTAGTTACAAGGCAAAAAAAAAAGTTGTGACGCTTGGAACAAAAAAAGCATTTGCTCTCGACACCCACGTGCGGCCTGTCGCTCTGATTGCGTCATTCAGAGAAGTCACACATAAAAGGCAACTAAGCAGCCATTTTCTACTTCAGAATCCAACCCTGTGATGCTCGGTACTAGGTTGAGGGCGGGAACACTCTGAAAATCGGTGACACGTGCCGCTTTGGGCTTCGGTTTCACGAAATTCCGGGCTATAGCGCTGTCCCTTTCATTGCCGTCAAAACCTGCCCCAGACAGTGCGAGCTCTATTTGATATCATTTACGCCCCGTTATTGCGCCTGCTAACCGCCTTTGGCGCAACATGCTCTAACGCTTGTTAACAAAAGTTGGCGAGAAAAGAAATAGTAACTTGCAGCCTGAACATCCTTCAAACGCAATCGGAGCAATTTTCTGTGGTGCGGTCATCTGCAGCGCGAGTCGCAGACGCTGCATGTGCGCATCACGGGGAAGGTTAGAGGATCACGTGGGCGTTGTATAAGTGTACTTGAAGTTTTTTTAATGTTTATTTCAAAGGGGAAATTATATAAAATAGCCTGAAGCAAATAAATCGCCTGCAGCGTAGTTCAGTATCTTCATGCCAATGAATTGATCAAGCGGACTCTTATTATTGATTCGTGTCATGTGGTTCTTGGTTGCCATTTATATCTTTTTTTACTGTCTCGTTCTCTTCTGTTCTTTGGGAAGATAAATAAAACTACTGCAACCCGTGGCAATGCCGTAAAAGAAGCAGAAATGCAGCGAATAGTCTTTTGCAGAATGCCCTACGTGTCCATCGTTTTTTTCGTGCTCTCATTTAGTCGGCCCCCACAGTGTCTCAAACAACTAGTCCGCACACGCTGCACTGGAAACAACAATAATCAATGAAAGCGTCATCACGCTTAAAAGGAGGCTTTAGCTCGGGCGCTCCTATCTAAATACATGTAAAAGGAGAATTCGTTTCCTCGGCTACCACTGCACCAAACTGAACGAAGCTTCTCGCATTTAAAAAAAAAACTTCAATTCTAGTGACTATTGGTTTGAAATTTCTTTGTTTAGGTCGTCAATGTTTTAATAAAAACAGCCTAAAATCACGAAAACGAAACTATCAAATTTAAAACTGTAACTCAGGAAAGAGAAATAATATCACGGTTCTGTGAAATGCGATACTAATTTCAAAAAAATTATTAATATGGATATACAGCTTTTGCAGGATGCTTGTACACAACGTAAAAAATTCACGTAATATATAAATTGACACATGGAATTTGTCCGCTCTAAATTATCTAATAGATTGCGTTTACACAACCACGATATTGTTCTTGATGGAGAGCTGTTTATTTGTAAACTGCACGATTCTATTTTCTTTTTAACTTTGGAATTTTAAAACATTTCTTCAACAAAATTCAGGACCTAAATCGAAATTCCGCTTTCAGCAGTCACTACAATTTACCTTTCGCTTTCAAATGCAACAAATGTGATTTAAATCGGTCCGGGGGTTATACCTCAGAAAAGCGTTTTTGCGTTTTAAATGTACGTGAAACGCCGCATCGGAGCTGGGCCCGAGCTGGAGCTCTCTCTTAAGGGAACTGCGGGGTTTCCCTGAGCTTTCGATGGATGGCTGGCGTGGGCGTCCTTCCCGCGACACGGACGCCTTACAGTTACTTGGTAAATAGATCGTAAAGCACGTGCGGTGACTGTAAGCTACGTGCGGCGCATCGTGAAATAGCACACTCGTGTGCTTTTCAAATGTTCTTTCTTTCGCACAAAGGCGCTCGCAAAGGCACACTGCTTTCCTGCATAGGGTGTTGCAGGCAAGTGTTTGTAACCCGCGAAAGCCGATAGCGTTTGTTCTCTGTGCGACCGAATTCACGCGCCTAAGCCCGTTTTCTCGTAGCGATAGATCACCTAACGCCCCAGTAACAGCTATTTGCCGTAAAACACACACACGCCCACACACACAGATAAAAAAAAAGCTATTGAAAGTTGCGTAGCGTTCTAGTGTTCACGTTTGAACTAACGGCAATTGGCGTCAGCCATTCCGAAGCTTTGTCGGAATGTCTCGTTGCCAAGGCAGGTCAGATATCGACTGTAGTAAATCGAATCCCGTAAAATATAAATGAAATTTCCAAAGCATCCTTGCCGACAGCCGCCGTATGAAGCCGAGTGCTGGACATTCGCACGAGCTACGCACATTAACATCTGTACTTTTGTCATATTTCCTTCTAACACTGCAGTCACGTGTGCTCAACGGCCCGCGAAGTTGGTAAAGCGAGGCCATCGATGCGCGCACCGACGCTTGTGCCTTGCGCAGTCAGTGCCGGCGCATTTGCATATTGTCGGCGTGTCGGTGTCGGGCGCGAAGCAGAGGCTCAGTCTTGCAGCCATCAAGGCGCAGAGCTAATCACTCTCGTCAATGGCTCGTGCAGCCATCTCTCAAGCACGTTCCATCGATTCGATCCGATTATCATTACTGGCGTCTCAGAGCACGCACGTCATACTTATCTGAGACCATGCAGAGAATGTACGACTCAAAGGACATCAACCTTTGCTTTGTACATTTGGTTATCAATTAATTCATGCGTCGTTCATTTAGAAGAGCATTATTGATTATTTTTTGACTAGCTAGTGTATCAGCATTGTTCGATGAGGTTCTTGTACAATTCGTCTATTGTTAGCAGTTTCCGTGTTTCTTTGTATTTTATATGAAGCTGATCGTTTAGTTTTATGTTGCATTCTTCATTTATTATTTGCCCGTTTCATTTTGTATGTGCGTATGTTGTGGCCCCTTCCATTTCAAATCAACTTTATTTGATCTTAAGCGTGAAACAAACGAAATAAAACGCAAACCAATATTCACAGGTTTCGGGATGCTCTTTTTTTCTGTCTGTGATTCTTCGTTGAAATAGTGACACATATATATATATATATATATATATATATATGTATATATATATATATATTAACACGAACAATTGATTTCTTGGTAAAGCCATTCTGCAGTGCTGAACTTTGGCCAATCTCGACTATGGAAATGCAGATAGTGTCAGCGTTGATTTTGCGCTCAATAACACAATCAATGCGCTGGACCGGCAAACTTGATTGTGGTCCGGCAGGTCGCGCTCAGAGCGTAGCGGGAGCCTCCTACGTAGGGACCGAGGGGGAGCACCTGGCGGCCGCTTCACAGGCCTGCTGGACGGCCCGTTGCTAGTCGGCGAGTAGTGAGCTTCTGAGGCGCGTCTCCCACTTGTCCGAGGTAGAGTCGGGCGGAGCGTCTCTGCACTCCCAGAGCTTGTGTGCAAATGTCGCCGAGACCTCGCGCGAGGGTTACGTGTCGCTGGAGTACGCGTCGGGATAGAAAACGCGTAATTGCACATATTGTTGTGCCATTACCACAAGCCCGGATTCCGAATCTGCAAGATGCGGAATCTATCCTGCGAGCGCCCTAATTCTCCCTTCACAAGTCAAGATGCTGAGCCGTCAGGCAGCGGTGTCCTGCTGCGGGAGAAGCCTCGGCGAGCCGCATGTTTGGACGTGTCGGCGTGTGCCAGACAGCCCGGCGCCGCACCTCCCTTTGCCTGGAGGTCACCGCGCGCGCGAACTTTGAACCGGGTGGCCAGCGCGGTCGCTGGTTGGACCCCTCGGACGACCGTCGTGTGCTGACTTTGTATTGGGCCGTTTGAGTGACTATGGTTCCTCGGGGATTATAAAAGCAGCGGCGCGCCACCTGAAAAACAGGATCCGCCGACCCACCGGCAGAGAGTGTCGCTCCCGACTGGGGTGAGATGTGTCACGTTTTTTCGCCGGACGCCGTCGTGCGGGAACAGTCGCGTTTGTGTGAGCTCTCGGCCCCAGTGCCGACCCGTTCATGTCCTGTATGATAACCTGTATATAATGTATAAAGTCCCTTTTGTTATTCTCATCGACGCCAGGCTCGGAGTCTTCGCTACCAACGCTCTGTCACGAAACGGGTGACGAGCGCTACGGGACCACAAAGCCGTAATCGTGGTGCAGCGGTGCAAGTTCGTAACACTGGTGGCACCGGTTGGGGTGTCGCAACACTGGTGGCAGCGGTGGGATGTTCGCAACACTGGATGGCAGCTACGGGATTGACCGGCATCAGCTACCTCGGCGCGGTGAGTGCCTGAAGTTTACCTCAAACACCAGACTTTCTCTGACACAGGTTATAGTAGCTTAGGGAAGGATTTGGTGTTGCATTGTGATAACCTTGTGTGTTTCAAGCCTAGTAAAGAGTGTTTTGAAAACCAGGGGATGCTGAGGGGGTAAACAGGGCAGTGTGTGAAATACTTGCATATGCCTTACTAGTAGTGTTATAGTAGCGTACGGCAGGTATATTCAAAAAGGGTAAACAGCAGGAGGACAGTGTGAACGATGGAGAAGTACAAGGTGAAGGAACTTCTCGAAATTTGTGAGGAGTTGGGCATTGAGTTGGGCTCAACCAAAAGAAAGAATGCGATCCTTGAGGTCATGAGGACTGGGGACGTAACGGCTGAGGAAGCCGCAGAGGCCTGGGCGGAAATCAATGAACGTCGGGAAAGGGAGGAAATGAGAGAAAAGGAACGCCGCGAGGAGGAAAAGGAGGAAAGGAGAGAAAAGGAACGCCGCGAGGAGGAAAAGGAGGAAAGGAGAGAGAGGGAACGACGCGAGCACGAGCTTAAAATGAAAGAGTTGGAGACCCGAAATAACTCGCCGGCGCCTAGTCTCACTTCTAATGTTCCCAGAATACGCGATCAACTTCCACCCTTTGTCGTCGGAGAGGATATGGCCAAATACCTCGTGAAATTTGAGCACGTGTGTGAACGGAATAGCATTGAGCGATCCCTTTGGGCACAGAATCTGTTAGCCTTGCTTCCTGGGGAGGCATCAGACGTAATAACTTGCTTATCGAAAGAGGCGTTTGAGAGCTACAGTGATGTGAAGGAAGCGCTACTGCGGAAGTACAAATTGTCGCCCGAAGCTTTCCGGCAGAGGTTCCGGTATGCAAAAAAGGGTAAGGAGTCGAATGTTGACTTCGCGTTTCGTCTAAAAGCCGACCTGGTGGAATGGCTGAAGGGCGAAGAGGTTTACGACGACCGCGACAAAATTGTCGAATGCATCGCGTTGGAGCAGTTCTACCGTTGCATTGATGAGGATGTCCGGCTCTGGCTGCAAGATAGGCTAAAGGAGGTTAAGCTAAACAAGGCAGCAGAGTTAGCGGAAGAGTATTACACCCGCCGCAGCTTGCACAGCAAGGCAGTGCGCGTAGAAAAAGCTGATAGGAGAGATTGGTTTTCCGGGAAGCCCGACGAACGGAAGCAAATCACGCGTCGCGAGTTTCGGGACGACGAATCCCTTACCAAAGAAACTGTAAGGGAAGGACAGAATGCATCTCAGAATGATGACGATGGTCCGAAACAGCGAAACGAAATGACGCGTTCTGTTGAAAAACGGAAACCGTTAACCTGCTACAATTGCAAAAAGCAAGGGCACATCGCTGCAAGCTGCCCAGAGAGAATTGCTTTTGCAACGATACAGGAAACTCGCAAAAACATACGTCTATTGGAGCCCTATGTGCAGGAAATTAAGGTAAACGGCAAGAAGTGCCGAGCACTGCGGGACTCTGCAGCAACTATGGACGTTGTTCACCCGTCTTTCGTCTCCTCGAGTGATTTTACGGGAGAGTGCGTTAGGATACGGCAAGTGGCCGAGAAGGAGAGTGTCTGTTTACCGATCGCAACGGTTATCATTGAAGGAGAGTTTGGGAAACTTAACACCGAAGCCGCTGTGTCAGCCGCCCTCCCGGAGCAATTTTCCTACCTCTTCTCAAATAGCTCGGAGCAGCTGCTGAGGGATCAGGGCAAATCATTCTTTGCCGACGTGGCGTACATGGCCCCCACGCGATCCAAAGCGCGCCCGCTGTCGAGGGAACTTGACTTAGCGTCGGTGAGCGAAAGGCGGTGCGGTACAGGGACCGATCAGGGTAACTTGAGTGGCGAGCAGTCGCGGGAGAGGCAGAGCTCGGAGGCTGGCCTAGACGAGCGGGTCCTGGAGGTGAGTGGGAGTGACGCGTGCAGTGCTAACCGCGATAGAGACGCGACGCCGCAATTAGGCGACGCGGGCTCCACACTCGCTCCGGTTTCCGCCAGCTGGCAGGAGCAGGCTGCAGTTGAAAGGGAAACTCGGATTCGCGAACAACAGGAAGATTGTTCACTAGGCGATCTTAGGAAGAGCGTCAAACGGGGAGTGGAAAAAAGGGGGTTTCATTTGGCAAGGAATCTGGCTTATTGTACCGCCGCTACACGGATAAGCAGGGTCGCAAATATAAGCAGCTTCGGATTCCGCGAAAATATCGCCGGGAAAAATGAATGACCTCATTTGCTTCCTCAGAAGTATGTTTTCGGTCCAAGTGATTTCAAGGGGACCATTCTATTTGTAATTATTATTGCTGATTAATAATTGTTTCTATTTTGTTGCGTTGTTAATTTGAAAATTGGTTGTTTGAGCCTTGTGTACTAGATCGTACACCTGCCTCTTGTTGCAGCGGGAGCAAAAAGAGGGATAGCAATTTAGTTAGGTTGATTTGGATTATGGCCTTGTCTGGTGTTTGACGGGAGACAGAGGGCACTTGTTCGTGTTGGGTGTTGCCTTTTGCCGGTCGGTTTTGCACGCTGCAGAACGACCAAGCGGGACCAGTGGCGAGAAGCAAGGTCTTAGGAACGACCCGAGCGGAGCTGGTCAAGGTGCCTTGGCGACGACGCGGTGAGCAGAGCTCCTGTCCTGGCGAGTCGGACCTGGGCACGTGAAGTTACCTGGCATCCCGACACTGGACGTGAACTTGGACGAGCCTGACGAACGTGCGCGCCTGGCATCCGAGCCACGTGGAGGCAGCTCGTCTTCCCGGCGCCTTATCTGAGGGCGGGGATGCTGTTGTGCCATTACCACAAGCCCGGATTCCGAATCTGCAAGATGCGGAATCTATCCTGCGAGCGCCCTAATTCTCCCTTCACAAGTCAAGATGCTGAGCCGTCAGGCAGCGGTGTCCTGCTGCGGGAGAAGCCTCGGCGAGCCGCATGTTTGGACGTGTCGGCGTGTGCCAGACAGCCCGGCGCCGCACCTCCCTTTGCCTGGAGGTCACCGCGCGCGCGAACTTTGAACCGGGTGGCCAGCGCGGTCGCTGGTTGGACCCCTCGGACGACCGTCGTGTGCTGACTTTGTATTGGGCCGTTTGAGTGACTATGGTTCCTCGGGGATTATAAAAGCAGCGGCGCGCCACCTGAAAAACAGGATCCGCCGACCCACCGGGAGAGAGTGTCGCTCCCGACTGGGGTGAGATGTGTCACGTTTTTTCGCCGGACGCCGTCGTGCGGGAACAGTCGCGTTTGTGTGAGCTCTCGGCCCCATTGCCGACCCGTTCATGTCCTGTATGATAACCTGTATATAATGTATAAAGTCCCTTTTGTTATTCTCATCGACGCCAGGCTCGGAGTCTTCGCTACCAACGCTCTGTCACGAAACGGGTGACGAGCGCTACGGGACCACAAAGCCGTAATCGTGGTGCAGCGGTGCAAGTTCGTAACACTGGTGGCACCGGTTGGGGTGTCGCAACACTGGTGGCAGCGGTGGGATGTTCGCAACAATATGCGAATTTTGAGACAATTGTTGGTAGGAAGCTATCAATGAAATGGTAAGCATCACTGGTGACATTGCGCAGGCGTGCCTAATTGAACAACTAATTTAAGTCGGAAAAAATGGCAATGGTCGCCTCACATGAAACACTGAACAGAATACCGAGCTGTCCTAGGTTATGATACAAATTAAGATGGCTGACCTGTTTGAATACTTCGCGAAAGGGAAGAAATCTTTGTTTGAAGGATAAAGTCCCAAGAAAATACAAAATTGCATAATTTCTTTTATTTTTACTGTCAATATAATCGCCTTTCCCCCTTCGCTTAACCGCCCCCCCCCCCACTCCTTATTCTGCGTCAACGTCAATTCATGGCTAACCTTCCTGTCTGTTTCTGTGCACGGGTAACTATTTTTTCTTTTTGGCTCTGTACGTCATTTTTGTTTTTCATTATATACGCAATAAAACTAAATCTTCAAAGTCCGCTCGTTTTCCACGAGAACACCTGTTTTCTTACCACAAGTTTGCGTGCACTTAGTACTCGCTGGTCGTGTGGCGTGTGCCTGTCATCTTCCAACTCTGCTACGACAAAGCTCATTTGATTGTGATGGAACAGATGCCTGCAGTGACTGGGACGTTAACATTTTCTTTTAGCTTCGCTATTCTGAATTACCAGAGCTTGATCAGTGTTCTTCGTTAGGGTGCTCGTCTTTGCTAATGATTTCGCGTTTCACGCTAGTCAAAATGATAAAATTTACTCAATGTATGCCACAATTATTAATAAGACAGGGATGCCGAACAGCGAAGGCACGCAAGATCAAATTCGCGCGTGGTTTGCATCGAGTGTACGCGGCCAGCTTAAGCTTGGCGTCCATTTTCAGCAACGTTGCTGCCATGCAGTGAAGCAAGAGCTAAACTTTCCTCTAATGAGGTCCTGACGCGAGGCTATAACGTCCGCATTCGTTACTAATAGTGAGTCGTGCACGAATAGAAAGAAACGTGGCGTAATTGGAAACGGATGTCGGCTTGCTTCGCAAACCCGACGAAGTCACGTTCTTCATGTGGAGAACAGTGTATTTTGATTTTCAAGCGCAAAGAGCACACGTGAAACGCGGAGATAATTATAAAATTATCTGTCATTACCTTAAAAAGTCATTAGATAACATTGCAAAAGCATTACATTACAAAAATGTTTAGCAAGTTTTCACATTAGCACATAAGCGTTACTTTGAATGCAATATCAAAATTAGGGTCCCCGTCCTCTCGTCGCATTATTAGGAGATGCGAATGCAAGTTACGTGCAAGACAAGAGAGCATGGATAGGCAGATAGGTTAACCAGAGGTAGTCCTGTACGCTACCTTGAACCGGGCAATGGCCAGCAGGGTAATCAGAGATACATATTGTAAGGCGAGAGAGAGAGAAAGAGAGATAAGCACAAGACAAACCGCGGTCACTATAGAGTGGTAGCGGGCGGTGTTCTTAAAGTTTATCCCGAGTGCCCGTAGAACGCATGAACCGTTGTAGCAGGAATAAAGCCTTCAGTGTGGAGTTTCTTTGTGAGCACCGGTCTGCAGCATTTACTTCTGATAGTGGACGATTGTTCACTTGGTTCAGAACTCTGCTCATGACTATAGCGCGAGCTCACACAGATAATGTGTGTGAGCGTCTCTACACAGCCGCATGGGAGGTTGTTGGCGATTACATTACGGAAGACATGAGAGTTTCTACTTGTGACTCCTAGGGACAAACGGTAGAGCGTGGCCTGCTCACATGGTCGTAACCCGGGTGGTAGATATATATGTATACCCGGAGAAAACGAATGCAAACGGCACATGGTGAAAACGTTCGAGTCCCAGACAGGGGGAACCTACGCTCACGGGGCATTTACCGCAGCCCAGCCACAGCGTGCAAAATAGCACATAGTACAACGGAAAGCGCAATTGTTAAAGCCGTCGGGGTGCACTTTCTCTGGGGTAGACCTAATTTCACGCAGGCCCTGATAGTATTACGCAAAGACGTTTTGGAAGTAAATGTGTCTTTCTTCACTGAAACTAATGCGATAATTTTAGACAGACTATCTTTTTCTGCCATTGTATCGATCTGCATTTTCTAGTCATTATTCGTGATTGTCTATTTTACGTATGTTTTAGCCTTTCTATTTTTCTTTTTTGGAAGATGTGTATTTTCAAAAATTGTCGCTCATACATGTCTGTCTTGAGCAGATCATACCTTTGCTCTATATCTTTTGTGGTATGATCTCTTTGCTTATGCACTTATACCCTCATCATTTCATGGTTGCTTGTTTGCTTGATTTGTTCCATTGTGTCGTGTGCATCTAGAATAAACGTTATCTTTCTATCGCTACATATGTCTAGGGCTGCTAAAGATACTCTGGCGTACGAAGTCCACTGCATTCCCAAGCTTAATTCCCTGAAGTTTTACTAAGGGGCCCCTACATCATTTGGGATGGGATGGAAATAAATATTAGTTTACATATCAAGCAGCTGTACGAAATTGTCAAACATGAATCGTGATATTGTATCATCAGGGTTAGTGCATCCGCAATTTGAATTCCCCAGAAGTGCAGATTTCGCAACAGACGACCCGACAACTGAGTCGCAACGGTTTGCGTAGTACTTCCCTTTTTATATACAAATATCATCACGTGGCGGTTTTACCCTATGGATTAGCATACCGAATGCGAAAGAAAAGTCATAGAACGGGAAATGAACCGATCGGGTGCATAATGCGTCGCGTCCCCGAGTGATTTCCTGTTCTTTCATCTTCATGCAAACGAGAAATTTCATTTTCGAATAACGAACTATTCCACGTAATTTACAATCACTCGCGCAATTTATTCCGCCACTACTCTCGACAAGGCGAAGATATTTTTCAACGAAATATTTCTTCATTTTGTTCTCTGTTCGTCGTTCGCCATTCATTGCTGCGATTTTGTGAAAACTGAAATCGCGCACGACAAACGAAAAGGACTAGCGGGTAGGTCATTGCTCGAGGCTATACAGACCTCTACATTAGCTGAACAGGTGCGTCGTAAAGAAAGCTTCCTTATATTGCAGCTCAAACTCATTTCCTTCAGTCTCTTTCAAGTGTGCCGGCGGGGCCTTTCATTTCCACCATTCCGAGGCTTTCCGAGCAATTATGCGTAGAGAAACATTCTTCTATTGTTGAACCATCCGCGCACCTTCGGTTGACAAAGCGGGTACAGTCGTCTTCCCGGGATATTCTGCGGGTGTTCTTTGAACAGCTTTAACAAAATGCTGGTCGAGTGCAATATTTTTTTTTCTTTTACCACCAAAACATTTCATCGTCAGCACCTACTATAGGTGGTACGTGGGCAAGCATTTCTATGCCTGCCCAACGAGCAAGCCCGTCCGTCTGTCGAGTAATACGAGATTAATTTCAAGATGGGGTTTACAGCAGCACGCGAATTGAACTGCGAGCTGCTTCTCACTTCAACGCGAACTGAACGGGGAGAACACAACGCACATGAAGCTTCTAGCGGTGCTTCTAGTGATTATACAAAACACAGAAGCATTCGAAGACGAAACAGCAGGTTATTAGAACCTAATGCTTACACGTCATATAGATAATTACCGCAGCAGATTCAGCGCGTAATTTTTTTTTTACCTGATGAAACACATTTAAATTTTACTTGAAAATTTCTTAAATGAGATCAGAAAGTCCGCAATTCTTTTTACTATATTTGCAGCACCTCAGTGACACGAGAAACGAAAACTAAAATGGGCGTCCATCTAAAATTGATGCCTTATCGGGCTTCCGTCTTTTCACACAGCGTACTTTTGGTTGGCACGTGAACCATCTCTCATATTATAGCCGTCTGCAAAACAGGTAGTCTCGCATAGAACTGCAGCGGTAGGTTAGTGGCTATAGCGTTCCACTGCGGAGCTCAAGGTTGTGGGTTCGATTCTGGCCACCGTGGCCGAAATTCAATAGGGAGGAGGGGTCAATAAAGGAAAGCTGGTGGTTTGCTTTGATTCAGGTTCTCGTTAAAGAAGCCTGAGTGGTCAAAATTATTCCGAAGACTCCGAGCACTGCGTACCTCCTAATTGTATCGTGGTTTTGGCAAGTAAGACCTCGGGCCCCGGTAAATTAATTCATTATTGTTACCATGATACCGACAGCAATGTTCACTGCTAAACGCGTGCCACTGCGCCACTCACTTTCTTGATGTGTTAACCTTGTCTGTTAAGCCAGTCTGTGTGGTGAAATATTTTCCTAATTAAAATTTATCACACGATATGGGGTTTCTCGGGTAACTCAAGAAATAACATGCCATATGGCTGGTTGGCACCTGTCTTTGACCAAGATTGTGGCGCAGCAGAACGGGCATGTGTGCGTGAACGTTGCAGTTTTGAGTGCGCTGCTTCAGCCATATGAGGGCGCAGACGATAGAATGCACCTGTATTTGTCGTTCGTATCACGCGTGCCTTTATTCTTTCACTGCAATTTGAACTCATCATCATCATCATCATCCTGGTTACGCCCACTGCAGGGCAAAGGCCTCTCCCATACTTCTCCAACTACACTATACGGACGGGCAATTTTGAACTACTATATACTATAAGAATCTGAACGTTTAGCACTTCAGCATCCAAATCTGATTGAGGCACTGAGAGCCGGTGTGCTACGAACTTGGAACCAATAGCTACAACTTGAATGAGCGAATGAATGAATGAATTTATTTATTTATTTATTAGTGGAAAACGGCACGAAAGTGAAACGGAGACACGAAAGAAGGACAGGCGAGGCGCTGACTACCACTATTAGTATTTATTTTTGCGAGCACAAGTACATACGCTTAGCAGGGGAGGGGTGTGAAAACAAGGAGAGCCCATGCGCCATCAGTTTCATTAATCGAAAAAGAAATTGACTATTTCCGCAGTTGAATGATTCACTGTGTCAGGCAGGTTTGGACGCATGCGCGTGTTTTATCACGCATACCAGGACACGCGTCATAGTGCGCTCAACAACACGGGGGGGGGGGGGGGGGGAGGAGAATTGACGTGCACAGAGTGCATCTCGATGGCAGCACATATTCGTTTGGGGCGACAGCCAGGGGCCACCTTTCTGCGTGGCCAGCCCGCGGAGTTTCCCCAGTGTCCCTGTTTTGTAACGTTACGCAACCCGTGACACAACTGCTGCTGGGCAGCGTGGAAAAGCGCCCTGGCAGATGACAGGCGTTTCGCAAGACTGGCGTGGTGAAGAACGCCGACAGCAGCACTGCAGGCGTCATGCCTCGATTCCCCCGAGATGAGACAAGCGAATAACCGTCGGCGATTGTCAGCGCTCATTGAACGAACCTGATCACTTAGCTCGACGTTTAATGTCCGTTCCACTCAGATCAATGTATGCATCCCGGTGTGATGCGTGCGCTGGTCTGAGTGGTGCGCACATACCCCTGTGCAGCATCCACACCGCTCTACAATACGAACGCTGACAGGTTTGAAACATCGCTCTTGGCAGAAGCGGAAGCCATGCCGTTTCCCTAGCTTCGGCCACAGCCGTGCTATGGCAGTGCCGGTTGAACGGCGAGTCACGGTGCGTCTACTTCGTCGTTCTTGCAGTCAAAGACTTCAGTCAAAGCTTCACGTCACGCCTTCTAAACTTCCAGGCGTGGCCCGCACTTGCGCCCCCGATACCACGGACTGCACAAGGAGTTTTCGGGGCAGCACGAAGGCGAGTCAAACGAGCCTCGAGTTTCCTTATGAATGCTTTAAAAAAAAAGGAGTTGTAGTTCAGGACGACCATATAAACTGCTAAATAGGCTTTAAAAAAATTCACTCGTCATCCCGGCCCTGTTAAAGCTGTTTAAAACCATCACTACAACAGCAGAGGGGGGTATGCAATGCATTATTGTTTTAGTATAATGGTAGTACTGGTAATTTAGAGTAGTGGTAGCAAAGGTAGTAATGGTAATTTTCATTGCACGCCCCCGCTCGTCGTATTGACGCTTCTTTTTCCCTTTGCCGCTCCTCGTATTCGGGACGCTCCTAGGCACTCCTAACTATGCGTTGCCTACTCATAGAGATTTTACAACAATAATGTGTACTAGGTTGGTTTTTTTATATGAAGGGCTAGAGACGTCACTCCCCCACGTCGCAAGCTGCCGCCGCCGCGGCCCACAGTTTTTTTTTTTTTTGCTAATGGACGCGGACGCGTAACATGTTGACCACCGAGACGCTAATAACTTTGCTGTAAATCCACTTCCCATTGTTCATGATAAGCAGATGTAAGCAGCCAGCATGGTTATCACGCGTCATCACAGCGACAAAAAACTCTGTTTATATCAGTCAGTCACTGTTACTAGCGAATCATTATCGTTAATCGTCAGTGAAACGCTTTCGCCTTTAAAAGTAGGGATAGGAGGCAGCTATGAATGCTTGACCTGTCAAGGGCTTAGAACAACACTTCAGCACACTTCTAACATATGAAAATGGGAAAACTGCCTTTCAAATCAGCGTCTTCTGTTAGAATCACCACTGCTGGGTACTGTTTGGATGGCATTAGATCACAATTATGTGGTGATGCTGACATAGCTAACCAACTCCGTAATTTGCTTGGGAAAGAAAATGGCGCAGGAACAGATTCTTTCAAGAATTCTTAGTTTGCTGTTAACCAACGCGAAAACACGTTGCAGCAAGCATTCAGGCGGATATGACCGTGTTATTGTTGACATTTGCGAAGGTAACACAATCACATCTAACACTCATACCACGGATGTAAAAACACCCGCGTGCTTAGATTTAGGTGCACGTAAAAAAACCACAGGGTGTTGAAACCACAGGGTGTCGAAACCACTGTAGGGGGTTCTCAAAGTCACACTACATAATTCATGTAGTTTCTTTTTAATTTCGATGGTTCGTGCTCTTGCTATCCTTCATAATTTTCATTTATTGCAAAATCGTTTTCTTTTTTAATTATAGCGACGTAAAAAGATGCGACCAACGTCAGAGTCGAAGCTGTGACTAAGCTCAGACTAGCCACGGGACACATATTATGAACAAGAGATATTTTAAGGCTGTTGAAACAATGCGAAAAGCCAAGTCTGTAGCACCGTTATCTCTATTATTTTTTTCGTACATAGCCAATGGGCGGGCTGGCAAGTTACAGGTAACTTTCTGTGTTTCTCGTTCGCAGTGACACGTCAGCCTCCGCTTTCTCGCGCGTGTTTGTGCTTTCTTCTTTTGTTCAGTGTTTCACCCACCGTGGTTGCTCAGTGGCTATGGTGTTAGGCTGCTGAGCACGAGGTCGCGGGATCGAATCCCGGCCACGGCGGCCGCATTTCGATGGGGGCGAAATGCGAAAACACCCGTGTACTTAGATTTAGGTGCACGTTAAAGAACCCCAGGTGGTCAAAATTTCCGGAGTCCCCCACTACGGCGTGCATCATAATCAGAAAGTGGTTTTGGCACGTAAAACCCTATATATTATTATTATTATTGTTCAGTGTTTCACCAGGCATGTTGAACAACTCCGCGAAGGGCACCAATTCACTTCACTTGATGTTTCTGACCTGCATGCACTGCAAGCTCAGATGCATCATCTCGAAGCGAATCTTGATTGCCCCAGCAAGGACCGTGTAGAAAAGTGTAAAGGAGGTCCCCCTATGAATCCTCTCAGCGAGTGTTCGTAAAAATAAAGCTTGCTTGACATGAAAGTTGTTACCTGTATGGGGCATAAAGATGGCGTCGGAGTGCACGATACTAAAATAAAGAGAAATAATGTCATCGTACTTAGTTTATAGCATTTAATAAACCACTCTACAAATGCTTCATTTCGTGCAAATTCCGACATGCGCGTCGGATCTGCATTATCTTTTGTCCATGAGAACGAAAGCCTAACCTTGTAGTCTGCTAGAAGCACAAATTGGCATTCCGACTTAAAAACTTCATAGGAAAAGCGCGTTTTTCTTAAAGATATTTAACGTGACTTTTATGCCAGTAAATATGGCATATTCATTAGAAATATTTTGAGAATATTACATTCGGGGCATATGCTTTAAAGGAATGTTGTCTACGTCCCCGTGATACAATTGAGACCGTTGCATAACATGTCAAGTTGTTCGCTATCGACGTCCTAGATGATGAAGTTGGCTGTATTTCGTTATACTGCTTTACAACAACTTTATTAATTTGCAGCCTTGGAAGCACCTATATTCCTTCGTTTCTAATTGTTTTTTCAGCTGGAGGAAATGTGTTTCTAAAACTACCCGGATCTTTAGTTATACTCCTTGTTCTGGGCATGTGTAATTAATACAAAACACCATGGCAACGCAAGTTGAAAGGCATTGCGAAAGAAATGTTCAGATTTAAATATTATAAGGAAAGCTGTTATTGTGCAACAGAAAAATAGAACAATAAAATAGGAAGAGCACGTCATACATAATGAGATTAACTCTTTTCGGAAAAGTCTGGACCATTTTCTTTAAGGAAAAACCCCTTTCCCGACTCCTTAGGAAGCATCTTATTTTGAAATTCCCCTTTAGTGTATCCCGAACAACGAAATTTCCCAGTTTAGACTTTTTCAGACAAGCACTCCCAAGGTCTCTGTTGAATATGTGCACATAAAAGTAAATAAAGCAGACAGTAAGAATGCTACACGGCCAGCGCAGACGTCGCTTTAACTTTATGGTGACGAAATATTAAATGAATTTTGCAGTTCTTTGCAGTAAATACAACTTAAGCACAATGTCACCTAATTGTCTTCGCTTGTCCTTTATCTATTCGTGTGTGTTTTTACTTCGTATACTCAGCTAGTATTCCACAATGGCGGCCATGTCGAGCACGGTAGTAAAACGGTAAGGGCCGTTAAATCTTGTAGCACTCCAGACCTCACATTTTTGTGTATTTTTTCTAGAGTTCATCGGAAAGATTCTAATGTAGCTTGTGAAAAAAGAAGTGTAGCGAAGCAGGGAGGAAAGCTCATGCTTAAAGGGGTATCTAGGCTGAGGCAGCTAAAGAAAACTTCAATACCGCGTCGTCGGAAACGCCTGCGGAAACAAAACGTGAGAATTGGCCTAAGCGCTCATTAAATGTTGTCATTTCTACTTTGTACCCAATCCTGCTCGCGAGCATGGTTACAGCTCAGATGACCACGATTGCACGCCGTACTGACACAGATCGTCAACTGGCTATGCTTTGTTAAAGCTCCTTTTGACTAGCAAGTGGCCGCATAACACAAGTACATCGGGTTACAAGAGCGTGTAGCAACAACAGGACAGCGTGATAATATCGTAACAACAACAACAAAAGAGTGTTTCTCGGGCGGCCACGTAGACTGGAGCCTGCGCTGGAAAGGCTGGGTGTACACAGGCCGAACAATGACGCGTGCAATATTTTTGCGGCGCAGCTGGTGAGAAAAGCAATTACCGCAGAATTTACTCATCGGTTTAGAGTGAGGGCCTTGTGCAGTACCTGCAGCTGCAATTAACGAAAGTTCGCTGAGCGAAAGTGTTACTGCGTCGCCGGCCGGGCATAATATCAAGGAAGCTAGATATCAAGGCTTTTTTAGAATTTTTTACTGAGTCGGGCCGTGATTCAAGGCTGTGAGCGGCCTTGCAGACACAGATATGTATGTAGTTGCATCTTGCTTTATATCTTCGTCATCGCTCCTGATAACTATTTTTCTCTTTTCCCTTTTTGTATGAGCACAGCAGGAACCTAGAGGATTGTACCTCAGGGTGACTGCTACGCATTTTGTGTAATAAATTTTTTTCTCTGGCCATAAGTAAATTGAGCTCCTGTTGAGAGCAAAGTTAGAGTTATTTATCTTTTGTTTTTCTAAGTAACAGAAACATTTTAGTGAGCTCGGAATGAACAGTGCTTAGTGTTTCACTTACTGATCACTCTACATATTTCGCAGGAACACTAAATCAGCGGGAGACCAAGGAAGGTGTCCCCGCGTTGTCTATCTCACAAATACATGGTTATTGGGGAAAAAATGCATATACCTTTTTCTTTGTAATATACAGAATCTTAAAAAATCGTATAAGAACGATAGCACAATTCTAATCCATGAACTTCATTACTCTAAGACGCGTACATTATTTCAACGAGAAATGAAAATGTGTAAGTGACGAATTACCATGGTTCAACTTATTAGGTTTTTATCTACTTGACCTACTGCACAAATTGCTATTCGAGCCACATAGCCGGTGAGCTTTCAATACATATTGAATTCTGAAGATGGCACCACTTCCGAAATATACGCCGTTAAACTGGATGCAAGAATGCACTGTTGTCCCACTTAGTATTGGGAAAATCAAGAAAAATACGGCGTTGTATGCATTGACGCACAAGATTACAGGAAGGCCTCTGTATATTGTCGCAGAATTTGGGAATCAATACCTAGAAAAAGAAGTCAGCCTTAGAATTTCTTCCAAGTAGATACATCGTGTAAATACACTGACTGCCATTCCCAAGTTTCAATACCTGCCGTAAAGTGATTAGGTAAAAACTGAAATATTGCTTGTATTCTAATTAGGTTAATGTATGTTAATTTGAGAATCTTGAATGTCCTCATCTTTGAGTAAACCGATTCTATTATTAGAATTATGCTCTCTGCCACACGCACTTAAATAACACGCGTGGTCTTAAAGAACAACATGCGGTATACGCACAAAGCAACAAAGAACGCAAAAAGCGCAAAAATCCGTATACATGAGCAACAGACCATCCCTTTGTTTTCAGCTTTTTAGGCCTTCCCTGTGATAGCTAGCAAGCCACAACCCCATCTTATTGTCCAATAGGTCCGTCCTGTTTGTTTTGGCTACGGAAACTGCATTTACTGCATACAAACGCCCGTACTTTCGGTTACACTTTCGTTGTAATGACACGGTCATTACACCGTCGTCGCCATGTCGCATCAGCTTCTTTATCGGCTTCTTCGCCATATCAGTGCAAAAGAAAAACTTTTTTCCCGACCGCTTCCTTAAGCTAATCGAACTTCTAATACCCTGAATATATGTTCATAAATTATGAACTTTGAACCATTAAGCATCGCTTTCTGGAGCAAGCGTGCTCTTTGTCTAACTGACGATAGAAAAGTTGTTCACTCCCTGGTTTTCTGTAAAATGGTCTGCGTATTATGTCTGTGTTAAATGGAGGAAAAAAGCGCTGTCACCTATGCAAGATGTTCAATACATTTCAGCTATATCAAACAGGCTTAATGAAAGCTTGAATATTTAACGCTCTCTTGTTCAATGATTCCTATATGAATCGCCATGTCTCACGAGGTATATCTTGCCGGGAGAGAAGCTGGAGTGAAAAAAAAAGAATGAAATAAAACACAGTTCCGGCAAATTTTATTAGTTCGTTTATAGGGATAATTGGTTGCCGCGGGCCGTTAGGTTTTTCTGAAATTGGTGAATTTTGTGCACAATGTAGGAAACTCTGTGCCGCATTTGTGAGTACTATATACCACTTGTAGCGTTCTGGCTGTTGGAGTTAGGAGATATACAAATGGTGCAACTGTCGTTTGACAATAGCTTACGAACTAAAACTACAAATTTATGAACCTGGTGGTCGAATTCGCATATCTTTTTGCTCGCAAGTGCTCTTCACCATTAGTGGGCTGCCTTCGTTAATTCTGTGTGTAGCACCAAGATCATCATAAGAAGCCAATAAACAAAGACACCAACGACAACACAGGGCACATTACTTGTACTTGCTATTTGCATTAAAGAAATTATAAATTAATGGAATTCAAAGTGGACGAAAACACAGCTTGCCTCAGGTGAGGAATGATCCCAGGTCTTCGCATTAGGCGTGCGATGCTCTGCCACTTGAGCTACCGCGGCGTCGCTTTCCTATTCACTTTCCGGGGTGTTTATGTGTTACAACAATAAGACCTAACCCAGGGAGTGTTAGCCAGAGCCACCACTCACAGAACCTTGGCGGCGGCTGTGGAACATCCTTTCACCGCCAAGAAAGTGGATGGGGAAACGGCGCTGCGATAGCTCAGTTGGTGGAGCATCGCGCGCGTAATGCGAAGACGTGGGATCGTTCCCCCACCTACGGCCAGTTGTATTTAAGGCGTAAGCCTTCAGGGGCTCATGAGTGTCCTGGCGCAGTCCGTGGCGGACGCAGGAAAGCGGGGATCACCGGCGAGGGGAGCAAGGAGTGGAGGCGCCATGCCGGTAGCGCTGTGTGAGTGGGAGCGTGGGAGAGCGCACATCGGCGGCAAAGCTTGCAGCCGTATACGGCTGGGATTGCATCCCATGCTCATGGTCACGGGGGCGCCCGTTCGCAGAACAGTTCAGAACACAGTAACAGAGGCAGTCAGAGATAGGCTTTCGCCTATCGCAGTTTAGCTCAGCAATGTACCCACAGGTTTTTTTTCATCCACTTTCAATTGCTTTAATTTATCATTTTATCAATTTATCATATATCTTTTATCATTTCTTTAATTCACTTAGTATAATTTACCCTGTGACGTCCTTGGTGTCCTTCATTGTTAGATTTTCACTATGTGATTATTAAAAATCGGGCCCGCTCGGTTGACCCCCCTCCTTCTCGTGGCACCAGGACCGGCTCGCAGCAGCTTTTATGAGTAGATTTTGCTTAAGCACTCTGTGAATTCAGGTCATGGAGTTGTCGCCAGCTATCAACGATTTGCAGAGTTTGTGGGAGAGGGCTTTCATGAATAGGGAAAAATTGAGCAGATCCACTGCGCATATGTTCGAATCTATGTGAAGAAAGCCTATCTCGAAGTGGTTAATTGCTATATGCACGGGAATAGCCTTGCGTGCGATTGGGTCGGTTTTCATTTTATGCAGCGCGTTATCTCATTCAATGCGTATGCAGCACACAAGCCACTCACGCAATATATATTCTTATGCAGCACACAATTCACAAATCAGGTTTTAGTGAATCCACCAATTCAGCTGGGCGCAGAGTGTGAGAAGTGAGCGATGTTTGATATTTGACGGGCGAAGAATACATTGGAGAGCAGCGCACAGAGAGAACGACGAATATATATTATACTCCTGACATTGCAGTGCTGATATACATGTAAATGTAAGGGTTCTATACACCCTCTGTAACAACGGCACCTATCGATTCTGCGGAATTGGCCAGAAAGGGGCCCATACGCTGTGGCACATAGGCTGTACGTGGCCCGAGTAGGTGGGGCAGGACAACTACGGACATTTTTTAAAGAAACTGTTGATTGTAACGCGCAATTCAATAAGAGCAATCTTTACATTGAAGATAGCTATGAGGTGACATTCTATGTGCATGCCCTTACTCACTGTTTGACTACGCACAACAGAACTGCGCGCTCTGCTTCTTCTTTTGAGATAAAGGCGCAGTGCCTATATAAGCAGTCGCGTCATGTAACCTTCCTGCACTCTAGAAACGGTTGCACCCTTTGGTGTGTATATTTGCCATACAACAAGGATCGTAATCTGTACTTCACAGGAGAGTTTCATATCCCTCGCTGTGAAATTCTCTTGTCGGGTATTCCCGGGCGCCCAACGCTGTCCGAATGATCACATGGGCTAGAACTACGTCTTTTGTGATCACTCGTCCAGTTAGAGCTTCGTTACCGTCCTCTATCATTTTTTTGTAAACCCCTGAAGGTAAGTGTGTTACTAGTGCGACAAGAAAACAGCCTTAAGGGTGTATCCCTCGCCCGCGAGCTCACGCAGAATCTGTGGAACACCAATGAGTTCACGAACCAACGTCTCCACAGATTGGATCCATGTCTGCAACTCCGTCTACCACCAGGGTTACCACGAGCGGAAGCAACACTTCTGTGCCGCCTGTGGCTCGGCGTCGCATTCACGAACTCCTATTCATTCCGCATTGGAATGGCCGACAGCCCTACTTGCGACACCTGCGACTGCGAGGAGACGATTCAGCACCTCCTTTGTGACTGTCCCAGCTACAAAGTGCCAAGAACAGTGCTCGTAACCGCGCTCGAAAAACTGGACAATCGCCCCTTTACAGAGGAGAAGGCTCTAGGACACTGGTCCAGACGGGCTTCGGCACTCAAGGCCTTAAGGGCTTTGCTGAAGTTTTTAAGGACATGCGAATTGTGCGATCGCCTTTGAGTGTTGTATCGCGTAGTATCGCGGTACTGCGTGAATTTCCTTAATTTTTTTTTCTCCTCTTCCTCTTCTTTCTCCTTTTATTCCCTTTACCCCTTTCCCCAGCACAGGGTAGCCAGCCGGTACTTACACTGGCTAACCTCCCTGTCTTTCCTCCTCTTATCTCTCTCTCTCTCTTAAGGGTGTAAAAATTTCTCCAGTGATATTCATGCATATATCCACAAATTTACCTGCGAGGCCACTGTTCCAGCTTGGTGGCTATGTCGCTGGCCTGCTGAGCTCCAGGTCGCGGTGGCGGCCAGCTCGAAAAAGAGGGGAAAAGAAGAACTACGTAGGGCGAGTGTGTCCTGTGTGGCACAGGACGATCGCATCCTGCGACCAGCTCTCGCTCTGCGCGGCTCTTCCTTGGTGTTAGTTTTTTGGGGCTGCCCGTCACTGGAATCAACGCAATTTTCTCTTCTTCCAAAGTCGCCGGTATGACCCCGGCCTTGGTGGCCGCATTTCAAAGCGGGTGAAATGCAAACACATCGGACTCGTAAACATTCTTCAAGGACAAAATTATGCTGAGGTCCTCACAACAAGTCGTGCCTCGTAATAAGATCGTGGTTTTTGCACGTTAAGGCTTAAAATTCAATTTATGACATATGCTGCGAGATAGTGACGCAAAACCGCCGTGGCCTCGGCAACGAAAGCTTCGTTTTGCGATTGTTCCTCCGGTTGATTTCTTTTTCTCGTTCGTCAGAACCGACAAAGTATGCATTTGCTTTATTAAAGTCAAAATTCACACCACGGAGGTCTTAGGCGTAAGGCTCTCATCACCGCTTCACTCTTAATTACTTAGAAAGGCTTGAAATGCTCTCCGCCGGCTTCATTTTAGTGGTTCGCCAAATTTAGCAGAAAGCGCTCCAGCCGCGAAGTCTTCGGGTTCCCCGCTGGTGAACACCTAAACAAGTTCTTTTTTTTTTCCAGCCCCGAAGGAGCAGCGACATAAAATAGGTGGGACCGCGCTCTCTTAGTCGTCCCTCGCAATGATACCGCGGGGCCGCTTAAGTGCCCTTCGTTTCGGCGGTCCGAGGGTTTATTGGACTTTATCGCACCGCCGCAGTGGCGCTCAGGCAGGCAGTGGACGGAACTCGGTCGTAGGCGGCCGCGGAAAGGCGTCATAATGTTTGTGCGAATCTCTCGCCTCTCCCTTTCTCCGCATTGCAGGCTGACCACGCAGATTGAGTTTCTCTCGCCAGCAGCTCGGGGAACCGAACCGGCAGCCGTGACGGAGCAGCACCAGCAGTGGCGTTTGTAGTGCACTCCTGGGGAGCGTTTACGAGGATTTAATTCGGCGACCAAAACACTACAATATTCGGGACCGCGTGTCGCGCTAAAAGCTTTGTACAAAACGTTCCAGGCTTGTCTTGGCGTGCTCGCGCGCTTGCTCTGTGACAAATGATCGCATAGTACATTGGGTACGAGTGTCTCGGTGCCTACTCTCACTCTCTCTCTCTCGTTACTTCTGTTTCCCTTCCACAATGCTGAGTAACAGGTCAAAATTTTGATTCAGGCCAACCTTAAGGCTTTTCTGTCACAATACATGTATCTCTCTCTCTGATAAAACTTTTATAATCTGCTTGCGGTCTGGGTTAGTGTGCGTAATGCGTAAATATTTTTATTGCCGCATTGTTATATTCCTATGTGTGTTAAACATTTCGGGTGCAGCGACTTCTTTGTATTGTGGTAATCTTGCTCTTAATTGAAGTTCAAGTCTGTCAGCCCAGTCTGTTTAGTTCATATGAAGCATGAGTGCATAAAGCACAAGCACAGTCCAGAAATAAAGATGCCTTCTGGCCATGTTTTTTTTTTCTTTGTTGTTGTGAAATATATGATAATGACGTAATAAAGAGTGGTCAGGCACGAAAGCAAACCGAATGCAAGCTGATGCCATTCCTCTGGGGTGAATCATTAGGGACTTTTACTATATCGGTCGTTTCTGCAGGGAACAGACAACTGGAGCTATTGATTGCCCCGGGTAGTGTGCACTAGACCCCGATTTTACAGATAGGCGTGATTGTTCATATTTATTTATGTATTCGTTAAGGAGATTGTCTATTTCTTTATTAAAATACCCTCAAGAACCAGAGGGCGCTGCAGAGGGAGTGGATTACATTATAATTTAATTAGTAAGGAATAGAAAAGGAACTGCATTTCATTAGAAAAGAGGTTCATGATGGCAGTCATAACTGACTTGCTATATCCTGCGGCAGGGACAAACGGGGCGAGGTGATCCTAATCTTGATGGCCTTTGGTTGCAGTGCAAATAAGAAGCCACGAAAGAACAAGGGCCACTCTGTTGAGGTGGTCCACAAGCAATAACAAATATTATGGTTGTGAATTGAATTGGCGCCGCGATGGTGTGCAAGGAAATCTTTTCTTTTTATTATTTTTAAAGAAGGCCAAGAATTCTAATATTCTGTGTTGCCAGGTCTTGTGGCCAACGGAAGAATATCTTGCCCATCGAAGTGCCAATCGAAGCTGGAATGTTCTCCTCGGGAATGAATCGAGCCGATCAGTGATGGACAAATTACAATACGTCAATTAACGGACTTTGGGGAAGACCCCAAATTACTGCTCCATAGTGTAGCTTTGGGCGAGGTAGTGTTTGGTATAACAATTGTTTAGCACGTGTAGACGTTCGGTTAAAGTTTATTTGTGCGGAGTCACATTTGTTGGTAATGTAGTTTGTGTTCATACCAGGGTCGGTTACTGGTTATTTGAACTCTGTGATATTATGCGAAGCATATTACTAGAGCTCAACCCAGCTCCTCAGGCGCGGCGGTGTCGCCTTCAATACCACGTGACACCGTGACGTCACGACAGAGGAGAAACGGGGCTCCAACTCGCGCCGTCGCTCGCGTCGTCGCCCTCAAGGCTGACCACGTGACACCGTGATGTCACGACAGAGGAGAAACGGGGCTCCAACTCGCGCCGTCGCTCGCGGCGTCGCGGCGGTATATAAGCATTTGCGCTTGCCTCTGCTAGACACTCACGAGGTGAGATGCCTCCTGGAGACAGAGCTGCTCGGTGGAATGAGAAGCGAAGGTTGCGGCGTGCTACAGAGACTGTTTCTAGGTGGCTTTGCTACGGCGCAGCGACTACGCGCCCCGCATCGGACGCGGTGAGCATCGAGCAACGCAGCGTTCGGCGCGACAACGAAATTTGCGCCTGAGCAAGCGCCGCACGCCCGAGCCGACGCCGACGACACCGGCTTTTCAGCGACACGAGCTCCTTAACGCTGCCGCGTTAAAATAAAAGCTAGTATGCTGCGCATCGTGCGCTTAACCTTAGCTAAGCCACAGCCAGTTTTTATATGTTGAGGCAAGCTCTAATTTAGGTCTGTTGATAAAGTTCTCGAATGAATTGGATGGGGAGGAAAGTCGACAAATACTCATACCTTTCGGCCATTTGTTACACGAGTAAGACAGAATATTCATATCCGACCGAGCAAGAACAAAATGTAATTTATGCTGGCTATTTTGCGAAAGGTAGTGCAGTCGTCAACAAACAACTTTCTGGAGAGGTTTAGGCTGTTTAGACTGTCATTAATATAAAGTAGAAACAGAAAAGAGCGCAAAACAGAGCCCTAGGGAACACTATATTTAACAAAACTTTGGCAACAACACTTATTATCCATCACAAATTGAGCGTGATTAGTCGCAAGGGATTCAATCCAGTTTAAGATGTTATGGTGGTAGTTTCGTGTGCACATTTCAAGGACTTATGCCCGATGCGACACTTTGAGAAACGCTGTGGCGCAATAAGAAATACGCATACAACCTCCGATTTCTTGTCTATGAGTAAAATTACACAATGGGTGAAATATGAGAGTGGCATGCGTCCCCCCTCGCACGACAGATCTTCACGCGAGTGTCCCCTGCGAGAACCGTGCTGAAAGGAAGCGAAAAACAAGCTATATTCTAGGAATGCTATTAGATTGGTGCACATAAAATTTTCAGCTAACTCGCAGGGAGTACTTCTAACTGATGTCGGTGTGTAATTTATAATGCAATTGGGTTGCCAGATTTATTACAAGTGTAATGAAGCAGACGTGTCTCGTGTTTTCGGTGCCAGTTTCAAGACTATCACGACGACCTATGCGGTAATTGCGAGAGAGCTCGTGTTGTTCACTGCTGCTACGCTCCTGCTAGAGTGATTATTCCCTGTATAATTAGATCTCATTAAATTTGGTGGCGGTTGCTGGAGTTCCTGAAGTCAACCTGGAACTCTGCACTTGTACGTTGCCACCCAATACCATGACGGACGCTACCAACGCACCAGCGGAGCACCTAGCTGCCCCTGTCACTTGCGCCGGCGTTCTCCGTCAGCGCGACCCGGCCATCTTCAGCGGCAACCGGAGAAAATGACGTCGGAGACTGGCAGTGCTCTTATGAAATTAAGCGCTCACAATAAGTGGAACGCACGACCAGACGAAACTTAAGAACGTCATATTTTACCTTGGTTACACCGCAAACCTGCGTTTCAACAATCACGAATCTGACATCTCAAGTTGCTCCGCATTCAGGAGAGATTTTACCAAAGTGTTTGGCCGCCCCGCTGTCCCCAAGCTATGCGCCGAACAGCGTCTATGCCAGCGAGCACTGCAGCCGGGCGAGACTTCTTCCAGATACAATCAGGATGTATTGGACCTGCGCAGCCGTGTTAATGCAGCCATAACGGAGGATCCGGACAGGCCGCCATTGGGATATGAACCTGGAAACGTTTAACGCTAGAACGTTATCTCGTGAGGCGAGTCTAGCAGTGCTATTGGAAGAATTAGAGGGCAGTAAACGGGATATAATAGGGCTCAGTGAAGTTATAGGAGACCAAAAGAAGCATATACAGTGCTTAAAAGCGGGCACGCCCTGTGCTACCGGGCCTTAGCGGAGAGACGAGAACTAGGAGTCAGATTCCTGATTAATAAGAATGTAGCTGGTAACATACAGGAATTCTATAGCATTAACGAGAGGGTGGCAGGTCTTGTTGTGAAACTTAATAAGAGGTACAAAATGAACATTGTACAGGTCTACGGCCCAACATCCAGTCATGATGACCAAGAAGTCGAAAGCTTCTATGAAGACGTGGAATCTGCGATAGGTAGAGTGAAAACTAAATACACTATACTAATGGGCGACTTTAATGCCATGGTAGGCAAGAAGCAGGCTGGAGACAAGGCAGTGGGGGAATATGGCATAGGATCTAGGATTATCAGGGTAGATTTAGTAGAGTTTGCGGAACAGAATAATATGAGGATAATGAATACCTTCTTCCGCAAGCGGGATAGCCGAAAGTGGACGTGGAGGAGGCCGAACGCCGAAACTAGAAATGAAATACACTTTATACTTCATACACGAATTAGGCTAGACCTGAGCAGGGAACGAATGAAACTGGTACATAGGAAGCCGATCAATGAGTTAGCGGTAAGAGGGAAAATAGAGGAGTTCCAGATCAAGCTACAGAACAGGTATTCGGCTTTAACTCAGGAAGACCACTTTAGTGTTGAAGCAATGAACGACAATCTTGTGGACATCATTAAGGAGTGTGCAATGGAAGTCGGTGGTAACTCCGTTAGACAGGACCCCAGTAAGCTATCGCAGGAGACGAAAGATCTGATCAAGAAACGCCAATGTATGAAAGCCTCAAACCTTACAGCTAGAATAGGACTGGTAGAACTTTTGAAGTTAATCAACAAGCGTAAGACAGCCGACATACGGAAGTATAATATGGATAGAATTGAACATGCTCTCAGGAACGGCGGAAGCCTAACAGCAGTGAAGAAGAAACTAGGAATTGGCAAGAATCAGATGTGTGCGTTAAGAGACAAAGCCGGCAATATCATTACTAATATGGATGAGATAGTTCAAGTGGCTGAGGTGTTCTATAGAGATTTATACAGTACCAGTGGTACTGACGACGATAATCGAAGAGGGAATAGTCTAGAGGAATTCAAAATCCCAAAGGTAACGCTGGGAGAAGTAAAGAAAGCCTTGGAAGGGTGAAGGCAGCTGGGGAGGATCAGGAAACAGCATATTTGTTGAAGGATGGTGGGCAGATTGTTCTAGAGAAACTGGCGACCCTGTATGCGCAATGCCTCATGACCTCGAGCATACCGGAATCTTGGAAGAACGCTAACATAATCCTAATCCATAAGAAAGGAGACGCCAAAGACTTGAAAAATATAGACCCATTAGCTTACTGTCAGTTGCCTACAAACTATTTACTAAGGTAATCTCAAACAGAATCAGGAACACCTTAGAATTCTGTCAAGCAAAGGACCAGGCACGATTCCGTAAAGGCTACTCAACAATAGAGCATATTCACACTATCAATCAGGTGATAGAGAAATGTGCGGAATATAACCAACCATTATATATAGCTTTCATTGATTACGAGAAAGCGTTTGATTCGGTCGAAACCTCAGCAGTCATGGGGGCATTACGGAATCAGGGTGTAGACGAGCCGTATGTAGAAATACGGAACGATATCTATAGCGGCCACAGCCACCGTAGTCCTCCATAAAAAAAGCAACAAATCCCAATAAAGAAACGCATCATGCAGGGAGCTACGATCTCTCCCATGCTATTCACAGCGTGTTTACAGGAGGTATTCAGAGACCTGGATTGGGAAGAATTGGGGATAAAAGTTAATGGAGGATACCTTAGTAACTTACGATTCGCTGATGATATTGCCTTGCTTAGTAACTCAGGGGAACAATTGCAATGCATGCTCACTGATCTGGAGACGCAAAGCATAAGAGTGGGTCTAAAAATTAACCTGCAGAAAACTAAAGTAATGTTTAACAGTCTCGGAAGAGAACAGCAAATTACAATTGGCAACGAGGCACTGAAAGTGGTAAGGGAGTACATCTACTTAGGGCAGGTAGTGACGGCGGATCCGGATCATGTGACGGCAATGATCAGAAGAATAAGAATGGGCTAGGGTGCGTTTGGCAGGCATTCTGATATCGTGAAAAGCAGGTTGCCATTATCCCTCAAGAGAAAAGTGTATAACAGCTGTGTGTTACCAGTACTCACCTACGGGGCAGAAACCTGGAGGGTTACGGAAAGGGTTCTAATTGAATTGAGGACGACGCAACGAGCTATGGAAAGAAGAATGATGGGTGTAAGGTTAAGGGATAAGAAAAGAGCAGATCGGGTGAGAGAACAAACTCAAATTAATGACATCTTAGTTGAAAGCAAGAAAAAGAAATGGGCATGGGCAGGACATGTAATGAGGAGGGAAGATAACCGGTGGTCATTAAAGGTTACGGATTGGATTCCAAGGGAAGGGAAGCGTAGCAGGGGGCGGCAGAACGTTAGGTGGGCGGATGAGATTCAGAAGTTTGCAGGCATGACGGGGCCACCATTACTGCATGTCCGGGGTTGTTGGAGAAGTATGGGAGACGCCTTTGCCCTGCAGTCGGCATAACCTGGATGATGATGATGATGATCATGATGATGATGATGATGATGATACACAGCTTCGCTGCTCTTCCGCAATCGGAGAACGGAATGGCACTGAATTTTTTCTCTTGTATATACGTGGGATTTCGTGTGCACTGGATACTAGCCTGCGCTACCGACCTCACGGCTCTCAGTGCGCTACAGCTTCAGAAGCCGCGCGTTACGCTGAAGACTGCAGCCAGCTGGCTCGTTCGCTGACCAGTGGGGATTACGGGCATCAGAAGGTACGACGTGACAGTTTTCGTGCTAAGCCCACCATCCCTGCCGGTTTCCTTGTTTGGCTGTTTGTGCTACCTGACACCCCTGGCCATTCTTCTAAAATACTTGCATGGTACCATGGTCCGTACTATATCATCGAGGCTACTTCACCTGGGAACTATACCGCTGAGCCTGTTGCCCCATCACCGGACCTTCGTAGTCGGTTTCTGGCGACAGTTCATCTTTGCGGCTTCAAGTCACATTGCAACCCCGTAATCATGCTGCTCCCTTAGTCACCGGGGCCAATGTAATGAAGCCGATGCGCCTCGCGTTTTCGGTGGCAGCGCGAAGAAGACTCCCGCCCCATTTTGATAATTAGTCTCTCAAGTAAAATTATGGTACCTATCTTATTCTCGCACATAATGGACTTTTTAGGCAGCAACGAGTTTTTCCATCCATCACAGCCCATATTGCGAAAGCTATTCTCTTGCGAACACAATTAGCCATCTTCTTGCGTGATATTCACCTACACCTTGATGTTCGCATCCAGACAGACGGTATTTTTTATTTTGCAAAACTATTTAATATAATAGCCCAGACACGTTAATTTCTAAATGTTTATCACTTTAACTTGCATCCTCCCTTCGTACCATGGAGAAAATGTTAGCTGACTGAACGCTCACCGTCCGTTCATGTTAATAACCGGGTGGCAAACCTACTTCCCGAAACTATAGGAATACCGCAAGGTTCCCCTTATTTTATTAATGCATGCTAAGTACATTAAGTTCTTAATGTGCTCCTCTCTACTTACCCTCCGGGGGAAGGGTAGGGAGATGGGCACGCTTTAATCCGGTCGCCCTGGGCGAACGCGCGTGCCCTGCCGGGCCGCTGTGCTTTAAAAGCGATCTGCGTAAGGAACACAGTCCGCCGTGCGCTGTGTTTTCGTAGCTTAGTTCGCGTTGATGCGAGACGCAGCGTGAAGGTACCTTCGCTCACTGCTGCTGCCTCTCTTTTGCAATATCTTTATCAGTGTGTGTGTTAGTTTCAGAGAATAACTACAAGTAAACCAGGCTGGGAAACGCTGCCCACGACGCGTAAGCGGCTATATGGATTTCTATTCTAAACTGTTGTAAACAATTCGTGTTTTTACTTGTGTTACTTAATCCAGCGAAAACTCCTTTTACCTATGCACTTCTCATTCCAGGGCGTCGGGCAAATTACAGGGCATGGCGTGATTATGCACACTTCTGGCGCTTGAAAGCGCTGTCTGCTACTGCTCTCAAAGTGCGCACTCAGAAAATAGGAAACTAAACCTCTTTACCGGAATGGAAAATGGTGAGGAGGCTATATACCTGCTTGGCAATTACGAATACATGGCTAGACAGTTAAACAGACATGTATAAAACCGAGAGACGCAGAACTCCAGTTATCTTTTGGACGAACGCAATTACACCGTGCGGTAAAACGTTAAGAACGTGGAGCTCTTTAGGCGTGATCATCATCGTTTACTGTATTCTCCATTCGCGAAAGTAGCATGCGTTGAGCTTACAAGATAACGTTAGGCATTTACGTAGTCGTAATTACTTCCCAATTAACTACGACTCGTGGCGATCCTGCAGCTTTTCCTCTGTTGTTATGTACGATCGAGTCGCTGCAGACTTTTGGTGAACTGATGAACATATAAACGCTATAGTGAGATCTGGTTAGCATAAGTTCTTTAAGGCCACTGAGTCGCTTCCATGTGCACTCAAGAATCCCTTGTAGCCATCTGCTGCACTGGCGATGCCTTCTTCTTTGCATTCCACTCTGGCCAGCATTAAAGGGCAACTCCAGCGATGTTTTGATGTGAACGGATGTCAATGAAATTCGACGGGTATGTTCCTCTGAACACTTCCGTCATGTCCTCAAAAAATCAGGTTTTCGAGTTGCAAAGGTTTCTTGCAAATCAATCTAATTAATTGCCTCGAGCGCCCTGCCTTACGTCCTCCTCAGTTACAGGCAACATTGTGTATGACGTCAGGAGTGTTCCATGGAGAGCATGCCGGGATCATGCAGACGACAGCGACGAGAGCCTCGACGAGTCGACGATCCCAAGCAAGGCGTGAAAAGTTGTTGTCGCGAGAAGTTACGTTCCCTGTGGACGGCCCAGTGATGAGGGTGGCAACGTTGTTGGGCGCACGAACTTCAGCCCTCGCGATCCGCACACACAGTTTGAGCCGATGCCGTTTGCATTATGCCAGGGTAAGCTTATATGTAACGGCCGCTTCCGCTGCTGGCGGACCTGAGCGACTGGCCTGACTCTAATTAGGCCATTAGGATGAAGAAAACTGCTTCTGTAGTTCAGTATTGACCATACGGATTTGAAATAAACCGTTTCCCATTATGTACAGTGCACGCACAAAAAGCGAGAAGCAACGACATGGAACAGTATCGATATCGGTACCTTGCGGTTTTCAATGGAATGCTTGCAGCCGCACTCGCCGGTACTTCCCTAAATTAAATGCCACTACGAACATGGGTGTATGTTTAAGTATTGTCATGCAGACTCATAATTTAGCTTTCGAGGTGCACTGATCGCCTCGTATCCCAAATGGGCAGCAAGCGGAAAACTCTTCGATACAGCAGCGTAAACCACCTCGCTCAGCTGCCAACGGTGTCAATATACACTAGCATCAGCGTTTCCGCGAGAACGCTATGCGTTCCCTAAATGAACGATCATACGCGCAAAGTCCTCATCTGTGTCTACTTTACGGAACATAGTGAAGGGAATGCGAGGAATAAGTAGCCAGCGCAACTAAGATCCCGCACTACGGTCTCCCACTCACTGTATTCGAAGTTGTGTGGTCGCTCATATCAGGATGATTCAGAGTGATGCAGCGGTGCTTACATGCACAAAATCATGCACAAATGTTTTGATTTGTTCTGAGAATAATTGATGTCACCGATGAGCGGCTAGCATTATATCTCAAGCGAACCACGCGTGGTTGCTGTACCTGCCGGTGTAAACAAATGCACCGGTAGGTGCTTTGGACTGTCAACGGCGTTCTTGCTGAATGCAAACGCGGAATTGTGCTTCACATGTTACAATGAAATTGCGAAACTCTTCCCTGAGAAAGGGTAAATGACCTGAAACAGCAAGCTGCTAGTATAAAATTAGCGGTTTGGGCTACCCTTGGCACGATATGTATCGCATGGGCGCTGACTCTCCTGGTGGCGGATCGAATGCGAACGGCTATTCGTCGCTATTAAATTCATCAGGATTATAACTGTCAATCTTTTACTGATCCTAGGAGCAGGCGCAGCTGATATTGTGGCCCTAAGGTCCATAGCAGTCAGGAATCAGCTGACTGTCTGGTCTTCGCTGGTTTCGTTCGCCCAGAGGGCGAGACCAGCATGCCTTGCGCACTTTCCCCGCTGGGGACACTCGTGACTTATGTCACATGAAGAGGTTCGCTCGGCTGCTCTGTCAGGTTTCGGTTTCGTCTGTGCGCTCTTTTGCCTATTCAAAACGGCGCTGGGCAGGTCTTGTAATGCGCAGGTTAGATAACCATTGGACGAATAGGGTTACAGAATGGGTACCAGGAGAAGGGAATGTTGTAGAGGAAGGCAGAAGACTAGGTGGTGCGATTAAATAAGGAAATTTGCTGGTGCTAGTTGGAATCGGTTGGCGCAGGACAGGGGTACTTGGAAATCGCAGGGAGAGGCCTTCGTCCTGCAGTGGACATAAAATAGGCTAATGATGAGGATGATGATGAAAATTGTTTTCGAATTTGCAGAAAAATTTTATCACCAGACGCGTGACAGGAGGGTCTCGGAAACCTAAATATTCCAGTACCTTGACATAGTAAAAAAATCGACTGTGTTGCCTTTAACATACGTCCCATTGAAACCGCCGTCAGAATGGCGTGACCGAATTAAAAAAAATGTTTTAGTGTGGCAACCTTTGTTTCCCTGAAAGGATTGGGTTTAATCTCACTTATGACAGTAGAAATGACTCATTTGCCAGTACATGATACTATCAAGGCTCGACGCAGGCACCAGATAAAAAAAAGGCAAGTTTCTTTCTTATTTCCACAAGGTGCTCGATTTGCATCCATGCATCACCACCGCGTGGTGTTCTAAAAAGCCGATTACTTCCTTCTTAATTTGAATCGACTGTTGTACTCCTATTGCCATAGCATAGGTATTATTTATATTTAGAAAGAGCAACAGCCTTTTTAATTTCTTCCTTCCCCGAAAGAGCGATGTTTTTTGAAATTCTTTATCGAAGTGTGATGGTGGGCTTGTCGGTGCCTACGTGTCCGTGTTTGTGGCACAAATTTTAAGAAAAGAATAAGGAAACAGGCAAAAAGTTTTGCTTATCTTCAGTATTGTAAGTGTGTATGATGTCCAATCTGAAGATGGCTCTGATGGTATATTCTGGCAATCAGATAGCAAATGAAAGAACAGATATATATTAAGAGAGAGAGAAAGAGGTAGAGATTTACAGAAGCATATCCGCGTTAAGATAAGGAAATATAATTAAAGCATCTTCCTCGTAGTTGTTCATTTATGCTCGAAATTTGAGAACTTTCTCTGGCGATACCATTAAAAAAACATATTTTAATTTTCATTTCATTTGACGTCGAGGACGTTCTGTAGGTTACGGAAATAGCTATTGGCTCATGAAATAGACTCCTCCATAGTGCGGACAGCGCTACCGGCACCCCTGAAACATATGTTCACACTCTCATATATATTACATCGAGTCACTTCTTACATCCAATTTTTTAGGTATCTCAGGTAGCGCTTCGTTCACCCCTTATAATTTTCGGGGAGTCGTTTCGATTCAGTCCGCTCGCTTTCCCAACACCTCACCAAGAATAGGATATGTTACTGGCGTATTAGCGTCTTTACCCTTTTCGCACCTACAGCTCCGACGAACTTCTAAGGGGGGAACTACAGATGACGGCAGAATGTGGCAGTGTTCTTTTAAGATGTTGGATATTTCAGGAAACAATATTATTGAGGCTCGGAATCACTTGAAGAAATAATTATTATAGAAACAATTAATTATTGAGATTGTAAATATACGTGTATTTATATATTTATTGGTTATATATTTATGTATTGAAGTGGGGATTTAATAAAACTCGTCCAAGGGATCGAAAGAGGCTCTGCACGAACAGTGCTAGCTCTTGGCATTAACAGCACGAGCTCCGGTCTCGCGCCGAAGCGATGAGAGTGCCTACGGCGCTGCATGCATATTCTCCATTACGATTGCCGCGGCAGCTAAGATGGGCCATCCTGGCGACCCAAGGTGATGAAAAAACGGGGGGATGTCATGGTTGGCGGCATGTGGGAAGTGTACCGCGGCCATGGCGGCGGTTGTTCAATGATGGCGGCGCCGGTCCGACCACATAGTTTACAGGCGATATGCAGTCGACGATTCGGTATACAGACCCTTATAACTGGGAGCAAGCTTTTAGCTAAGTCCTGGAGAGTGAAATGGCAGCCGAAGCCAGACATTAGAATCAACAGCGAAGGACAGTGCGGGCTGATCGTGGTCGCGGCAATCTTTTGGATGCCTTCGGTATCGGATGTATATGAACGAAAGAGGGGTGAATTGAAGCACAAAAAGAAAAGTGGACAGCATTTGTCAGTAGTGCTACGAGGACAGTTCTTAACTGATAACAATGGGTAGCAGAAGGCAGAAAATGCGGAATCACGATTACACCAGTATCGGAGGAGATGCATGACAGGAAGATTCTGCTGTATTCAACTATATGATTGTATTGCTTGAATAAATATAACACAAATGACAGAAGACCCGACACCACGCGCGCTATACTTGCAACGGATGTATTACAGTTTCCTACAAGAGAGCAAGAAAGAACGTACTGTAATATGTGTGTCCACGGAGGTTCTTGAGGGGACCAACAACCGTGACGAACCGTGACGTGATGAACGTGTGACGTGTTGAACGTGTGCGATTTTATTGTGCGCTCTTTCCCCCTTTGGCATTCTAGGGGACGCTAATAGATCAATGGCGATTGAACAGCCCGTGGAGTCGGGTCTTCTGTTCTTTTTGTTCGTTTTATGGGAGCTGCAATGGCGTCCTCAAGTATCAACCAATGAACGCAAGAACAAGGTACTTCATGTTACGTTGTGTTCACGCCGGCCAAACTTTTCTCTAGTCATGCCGCGGCAGGCGGAGGAAAATCTGCACGCGAGTTGAAACTGACCGGTTGGCGCAGGCGTTTCCCGGAGTAAATTTCGCTCGCCTACTGGCATGTATTCTCGAATCGATGACCTAAGCCCGGCTGCAGGTGGCGGCAGAGTTATGGTGCGCAGCGCGTCCTTTTTTTTCCGTGACGAAATATTGTGGGTCAAAGAAAGTTATGGCAGTAACGACAAGCGACAAACTTTCGTCGTTTCGACAGTCCCGTTTACCAGGGGCACTGCTGGCTCCTTTCGCTGCTCGCTCGTGTGGTCCGTTATGTCGCGTTCCTGTCACAGCAGAGGCGGTGCTCGCTCGAGCGGCCGTGCGGCAGGCGGCGTTGGACCAACAAGCCTTCGCCCTGGGACGGCTGGCTTTGGCAGGTGACCCGAGCGAAGACATCGCTGTCTCTCGCTGCCCTCTTTCTTTTGGCGCGGCACCGAACGTATACCGTTGGCCGCTCGGGACGCCATGGCAGGCAGGGGTTGCAACACCGACATTGCGGAGCTCGTAGACAGAGCGTAAACCCGGGGAAAGGCGGAGCGTGACAGAAAAAGGAAACAACGTAAGGCCAGAGCGTTCCCTAGGACGGTTTTCCGGGAAGCGGTTTTTTATTGGAGCTGCGTGGGACGTTGCAGTTCGAGCAGAAGTTTCTGATCGTTCGATGCAATGTATGCGCAAGCCCGTGGTTTACCGTCCGAAATTACGGATCTCTGCCTATGCACGCATGTGTGCAGAAGTATATTGCGTAAGTGTGCGTGCGCAGGACCTTTATTTATTCTCCTGGGTAGCCACGCGAGCGTAATGTCGCATTGAAATTACATATATAAGCACGGAGGACTGTTTCTCCAAAATGGTGCCACAACGGCCTATGAAATATTTTGCTCATGAAGCATCGTTACTAATTTTCAGGTTCGTGAATTTCACCTTCAGACACAAGGTGCTCTTTCGTGTACTGCCTCCGTCCCAAGGCACGTCCAAAGGAAATAGTGCTACAAGCATGTGACACTGCTCATGGCCACAATTACTTGGGTGCCACGTAACTGAAAGTACAAGATATGTCAGACAATATGTTCGAAGTTCCCTAAAAGCCGATGCGTTAATAAAACGACTTTGTCGGGATCGCGTTTATCTGCGAGCGATATATGTTAAACTTACTCGAGGTAGCCATCGAAAAGTTATTATGAAATAATAATAATAATAATAATAATAATAATAATAATAATAATAATAATAATAATAATAATAATAATAATAATAATAATAATAATAATAGGTATTATTTTTATTTTATCATCATTATTATTATTAATATCATGTTAACAACCGGTATTTTCCCACATAAACTTAACATAGCATGAGTAAGAGCTATATTTAAAGGAGGCGATAGAAACAGTTTATCAATTTACCGACCGATATCGGTGCTGCCCCTTTTGTCGAAAATCTTTGAAAGTGTGATTAAGCAAAGGCTGATTTCTTTTTTTGACAATCACAAAAACTTGTCTAGTAGCCCATATGAATAAAAAAAACAGATCAACTGAAGAAGCCATCTGCTGCGTTAAATATAGCATACTTACAAACATTGACAGTAAAAAGTTAACACTTGGTATATTTCCAGAGTTAATGAAAGCATTTGATTCAATAAAGTAGGATGTCCTACTGCACAAACTGTCTAGATATGGTGTGCAGGGAGTTGTACTAGAGCTCGTTAAAGACTGCTTGAGTGACCACTATCAAATCGTGCAAATAAAAGACACCACATCATCAAAGCTGAAGTGAACACAAGGAGTTCCGCAGGGGTCAATATTTGAACCGTATTTATTTCTTCTTTACATTAATAACATTGTAACTATACCCAACTCTCCTGAACTTATTATGTATGCCAATGATACTAAAATATTTTTTAAGTCCCCACATCTAACAGATTTCGAAAGAAGGGCCAACACCTACCTTGCGTCCCTCGTGACCTGGCTCCGGGAAAATAGGCTGCAGCTTAACATAGCGAAAACAAAGTACACAATATTTTGTGCACTTAACAAACCACTAAGTACGGAAACCGTTTTAACTTTTGAAGGGCAACAGATAGCAGGGTTAAGGAGCAAAACTTTCTTGGTGTTTTGTTCCAAGAGGACCTTTCATGGAATGTACACATTAATAATTTAGGCACCGAACTGTCCCGACCTGTTGGATGCTCGTACAAAATTGCACACTAAATACCTATCTGGCTGAAACAAAGCTTATATACTTCACCGTTCTACTCCAGATTATTGTACGGCATATTGGTATAGGATATCACAATAAAAACTAACTACAACAGGCTCACTATTCTACAAAAGAAGATATCGCGCATTTATGAAAACTATCAGGGACCATGTTATGAACTAAACACATTACCATTATTTTTTTAAATACCGAATGCTTAAAACTAACGACGTTTATGATTTCAAACTACTACAGTACATATATAAGAATGCACTATACATACACGAAAACATTACAGAAGTTCCTTTACGATATGAGACAAAAAAAAACGGACAATAAACACAAGGACGAATTATGGTAAACGAAGAACCAGGTACCAAGTACTAACAATACTTAATATGCTAAAAGATAAAATTGATTTCAATATGACTAGTAACGCTTTCAAAAACCATGTGGAGGAATCGCTACTAACACAGTGTTTGAGAGAGTGATTATTGCAACATAAATATATTATTATCCGATTTTTTCCCTTTTTTTTCTGTTTTACGTGCGTACATACATGCTCATGGTCTTACACTGTACTTTACTGTACTATGGTAATTTACATGTAGAACCTGTTATTTACTGCTTGTGGACCGGGAGAGGAAAGGGTAAGAGGGGGGAAAAGGGGAAAGTTTTATTATTTCATCATCTATATTAGTAAACAAGCTTTAACCCAATAATCTGTCAATTTATAATGTTTCTCAGTTTTTGTGTAAACTCGTGAGCAATGTGTGCAACATGATCTTGGCTAGTAGCGCGAAGTGAACACGGACACAGAAAGGAACAGACAAGACGAGCGCTAACTCTGAACTAAATTTTTATTAAAACGAAGAACATATATATAGGTGATTTCAAATACCGCAGCATATGAACATGACAAGGTAAAAAACATCAGTTAAACACATCAGGAGGTATGGAAGTCAAAGAAGGAAACAAAAGAAAGATTACTTCAGATTAGTACACGTATTGCGAAGGTACTGAAATTCGCAATCTAACAGAAACAACGATGCATGGCCAACGCAAATGTCTCCTAATCTTTTGATGTGAAATGCCTCGATAATTTCGCGTGTGGTTTGGCATTTATGTCTGGAAAGAATTTTTGTATCTTCAATGAAACATTTACAACCACAATTGAAACAACAAACATTAGGGTTGTTTAGTGAATGTTTGTGTTTTTTTAGTCTCATGTTAATGCACCTGCTGCTCTGTCCAATGTAACCTTTCCCGCACTCGAGTGGAATCTGATAACCTATACCGGTGTTGCAAGGCACTAAAGGGGACACATGTTTAACGCCACAGCAATTTTTTTTTTTGCCACCCTGTTCGAGTTTCCTATTTATCATAGGGAACATGTTAGACAACTTTCGAGGGGCCGACAAAACTGTATTGACGTCATACCTATTGGCCACGTTCTTTGAACCATGGAATAATATATGTATATAGGGTACCACAGCAAACTTTGTTACTTTTTTCTATTTTTCTTGTTTCTTAGCGGGGCTTTTTACCAATTTGAAAAGTTTTTCGCAGGTTGGCGATAATAAATTCACGGGATAGCTAGCCTTTCCAAGCCTTTCTATCTGCTGTGAAAAACTTTGTTGCATATTGTGCGGATATGACTTAGTAATGGCAGACCTAAGAGTTGAATAAGCTATTCCCTGTTTAACAAGTTTAGAATGACAAGAAGAAAATTCAAGCAGTGTATTCTTAGCCCTAGGCGAATAATGCCAACAGATATGCTCATCCTGGAACGTTAAGCCCAGATCTAAAAACTGTAATTTGTTGCCCTGGATAAGCTCAAGCGTGAAACCTAGGCCCCCACCACATTCCCTAAAAACTTTTAAAATATACGTAGCTTTCTTGGTGTAGTTATTGCGAGAACTTCTTTGACTTCCATACCTCCTGATATGTTTAACTGATGTTTTTTACCTTGTCATGTTCTTATGCTGCGGTTTTTGCAATCACCTATATATATATGTTTTTCGTTTTAATAAAAATTTAGTTGAGAGTTAGCGCTCCTCCTGTCTGTTCCTTTCTGCGTCCGTGTTCACTTCGCGCTACTAGCCAAGATTATCTTACCGTACCAACTCGCCCTGCTGTCTATCCCTTTGCAATTTGTGAAAATGTGTAACGTAATGTGTGTTGGCTCACTGCCAATGAACTATCACTAAATAATGTTTAATAAAAGCGTATTTTGTGGCTATAGGGACCCCTGTCAGGCACTGTGCGCGTTTTGCCCCTGCACCTTTCTTGAAATTGTACTCAAGTGAAATAACCATTCATTCATTCATTCATCCATAAAAAAAAACAGATGGAATCAGACTATTTATCTCAGGTGGCCCAGGCGACGATAGAATCAAGCGTATTAATCAGCTCGTCATCAGACAAGTTGCTGATTAGCTCCAAACCTAGAAGAAGGATAATCTGTGAATTTGTGCACCTAAATTAATCCTCCCCACCTTCGAACTTTTACTGGAAAACCGGCACTTAGATGTCTAAAAACGCCACTATCGCGTCAGATGGAAGAAGAAGAAGCCGACTAGTGCGGTCGTGCAAACATCGGCTCCCGCTTCGATCAATGTTCTTGCGCCGAATTGTTGTGCCACCCCTGAGAACCTGGTGGCGATCGACGCGTCGTATCACAAGGATTACGTGGATGCCCATTTTTTGCCGGTGGGTCCATTTTTCGCTTCGTTGGAAACTGTTTTCTGCGTGCCACGTAGAAAAGGTGCCAGCCCCTGGCTCGCGCTGTAGGCCTAGGCCTCACGCGCACGACGGAGTGTAGGCATGGCCTCCGGCTCAGCTGTTGAAGGCATGGAGATCACCCCGGAGGAAGATATCGGATGGATGACAGCCATCACTCGCCGAAGGAGACGCGCATTAGCCGCTGGCGGGAAATCCGTGGCTATAAAGGATACCAACCATGGCGGGAAAGGTAGTCGCCGCACGGCCACCTCGCAGAACGTGCTTAAGCGCGTCGCTACCGCCTCTAGGATCCCGATGCTACCGAGGGATCACATCAAGATAATTGTCCGCCCCCGTGGCGGCCTCGACGTTAAAAAGTTCAGCCTGGTGCATCTCTCCAGAGCGCTGGCCATGGCAGCAGCCTTAGCGCCGGAAGACACGACGGAGGACACGTACTGTCCGAACGGCTGTCAGAACATCTTGGTGGTATCGACTCCGCGGGAAGAAAACGCAAGAGCTTACGCCAAGGTACGCAAGATCCATACGAGGGATGGACCCTTCGAAGTGGCGGCCTACACCGCAGCAGGAGAAGATACATGTAAGGGTGTTGTTCGCGGTATCGACCTGGACATTAGCGACGCTGAACTGAAAACCCTTTTCGTCAACCACCGAAATCCGGGCCTCGTCGAGGTACGTCGGATCAAGCAGACTACAACGGTGGTGGTACTTTTTGAAGGACAAAGAGTGCCAAACCACGTTATTTGTGGTAACGTACTCATGCCCTGTTATCTCTACCGACGACAGATAGATGTGTGCTACGGCTGTGGTGAAATCGGACATAGATCCGACGTGTGTCCCAATCCGGCAAGTGTTAGAAAGTGTAGGGGCTGTGGAATCACTTCCCCACCTGAAGATCATCATTGCGATCCCAAGTGCGCTATTTGCGGTGGCGCACACCCAACTGGGGACCGAAAATGCAGCCGAAGATTCCAGATGCCTTACATTGTGAGGCAAAGGCGTCGTAGGCGCCAACGACAGCAAGCACGCTGTACACAGGTGGCCGAAGACATTGAAGACAGCAACAATTCCCAGCGCAAAGGGGTCATGCTAGAAAACGACGCCAACTTGCGCTCTCGCACGAGAGGACGCTCCAGCTCACGAGGGCGCTCCCGCTCCAGGGGGCGTTCTCGATCCAGAGGACAACCCAGCTCTGGAGAATCTGCTGGTGTTGACCCGCAACCCCGAGGACCTGGGTCAAGATCGAGGTCCCGTTCACAGTCGACCCCAAGAGCAACCTGGGCCGATCGAGTCAAGAACGGAGGCCTTGGGAAACCAGCACAACCGACAAGGGCAAGGTCCAGGAGTACTAATGGTAGGGCACAGCCGGAACGTGAGTCAAATCCCCGAATATTGGCATTAGAATCAGAAAATCAGAAATTAAGGCAAGAACTGTCTGAGCTCAGGGAGGCTTTCAAATCCTTTAAAGAAAGGTCCGAAACACCCCGTAGTCAGATGGACACAACGGCTCCAAAACCCTTGGCCGGCAAACCTAAACGTAAAGCCCCCCACCCCGTTCCCATTAGCGAAACAGAGGAAGAAGATTTAGAAACCTCTGAGGCAGAGGAGATGGGAGAGAGTGAGGCACCCCCCAAGAACAAAAAAGTCAGAATAGCCGCAAGGTTAGCCACAATAGACAGGACTCTGGCGAAAATCATGGAGCTCATCACTAATCTAGATGCTCGAGTGGGTCAACTAGAAAGGCCCAAAGTTAAGGCAAAGGCAAGCGCAGCGGCTGCATCGGCAGTCCACGGAGGCACAAACGGCAGCCCGAGCGCGGACTCTAGGGGTTCGGGCAATCAACCAGTGGTATCATAATGGCTTCAAACGACAACAATAACATTAAAATATGGCAGTGGAATTGTGCGAGTTTCCGAAGGCGCAAGGCTCCCCTGCAGCAGCTTATTAGATCGGCCAAAGTTAAGCCGCACGTTATTCTCTTACAGGAAACACTAGCTAAGGAGGATATCTCTCTACCGGGTTACAACTCCGAAACCTTGACCATTCCAGGGGGTCGGGGAATAGCGACTTTGGTTCGAAAGGGTACCTCCTATGAAACTCACGAGCTTCCCAAGTACAAGGTTGGTCTAGAAGCACAAATGATTGAACTCATTCTGAAGAACAAAAAAGCAGCTAACGTGTATATAGCTAACGTTTATAGCTCTCCGCAAGATAGGAAAAGGGATTTTAAGACCCTCTTGGGCCGCATTTCCAGTAAGGCAGATACAGCCCCACTCGTAGTGGCTGGGGACTTCAACGCTCCTAACAAAGAATGGGGCTATGGTCATCAGAGCGTCAAGGGTACTAATTTAGCAACCACGGCAAGTGAATTAAAATTTGCTCTTATTACAGATGCTAACTTCCCCACGAGAACTGGTACCTCTACTACCAGAGATACAACCCCCGATCTTACATTCTTTCGGGGAATTGAAGGCTCATGGGACAATCTGCAGGAGAATTTAGGAAGTGATCATTACATAATTGAAGTCATCTTACAGACGCAACCACCACCACTAAGGAAATATGAGTATGTGGACTGGGATCTCTTCCGTAAGTTGCGTAAGGAAACCAGCATAGATGACGAACCTTATGAGGAGCTCTTAGATCAACTAAAGGCAACGATTAAGAAAGCTACTAAAGCAGTCTCAACAGAAATCGAAGTCCCAAAAATGGACTCCAAGCTAGCTCACATGCTGGAAGCGAAAAATTCTCTCCTAACCAGATGGAAGAGTCACAGACTCAATAGAAGACTTAGAGCCAAGGTTGCCCAAGTTAATCGTGATATCGAGACATACGCGACTCAGCTTTCACGTCAACAATGGGACGAAACTTGCTCAGAAACAGACGGCAGATTGCGCAGAGGAGGCAAATGGAATCTATTGAAGAGCCTACTTAATGACAAGCTCTCCAGAGGTACTACAAACCTCGCCATAAACAGACTCGTCAATAAACAGATAGCTATAGGGCGGACAGCAAGAGAGGTCGCAAACGACCTCGCACACATGTACCTGCCACTTAAAAATGAATATGAAAACGAAGAAGAAGTAAGCGAACCTTACTCCGGAATATCGCAACCGGACTTGGACAGTGACTTCACTGCAGCTGAGATAAGGCATGTACTTTTTAATTTAAATGGGAGATCTGCCCCGGGTCTGGATGGCATCACAAATAAACTTTTGCGAAACCTGGATGATGATGCCGTAGACATAATCACGGTCAAAATTAATAGTCACTGGAGATCCGGCACTGTCCCACCGGAATGGAGGGAGGCCAAGGTGACGTTTATACCGAAACCCGGGAAACCACTAACAAAGGAGAACCTCAGGCCCATATCACTTACATCCTGTATTGGCAAAGTAGCCGAACATGCTATTCATAACAGGATAATAGAACACATAGAAAACCAGGAGCTTTTCAGGCACAATCTCATAGGCTTTCGGAAGGCATTATCCACACAGGACGCCATGCTCATGATCAAACGGGCTATTATTGACGACCCTAGCAGGGACGTAAAGGGCATCCTGGGTCTGGATCTTAACAAAGCATTTGATACGGTTGCACATAAACATATCCTACATGAAATCTCAACCTTGAACCTGGGAAGCAATTTTTACAATTATGTGAGGTCCTTTCTAGCTAATCGGACAGCTCGGGTCAAACTCGGGATAGTCACAGGCGGTCCATACAATTTAGGCAACAACGGCACACCACAAGGTTCAGTATTGTCCCCACTCCTCTTTAACATTGCCATGCACAGGCTCTCGGAGGAATTGTCCAAAATTCCGAGCTTGGGGCACGTCATATACGCTGACGATATCACAGTGTGGGTCCCAAGGGGGTCACTCGCAGCACTAGAGCAGACACTACAGGCAGCGGTAGACACCACAGAATCCTTCCTTAAGGGCACCGGACTCAGGCTATCACCTAGTAAATCTGAGCTGCTGCTTTTTAGACAGGGGAGACAAGGTGTTAGAAACCTTGTGCCTTTAGAAACTCTGCCAATAAAAATCACAGACAACACAGGACGAGTCATACCCAGAGTAGAGCAAATAAAAATTCTGGGTCTTCTCATTGACGCAAGGAGCTGTAACGCTACAGCCCTGAACCGTCTCACAGGTCAGGCCAACAGTACTTTAAAGCTCCTGGGCAGGGTTTCAAACCGAAATGCAGGCCTCAAGGAGGACAATCTCATCAGAGCATATCATGCATTTTTCATCAGTCATGTTACGTACATTGCATCATACCTGAACTGGGGGAAAGGAGAGAAGGCTAAGCTAAACGCACTTATACGCACCGGACTCAAAAGGGCTCTGGGACTCCCGCACGGAACGAGTACCGAACTCCTCAACAAGTTAGGACTACATAACACTATAGATGAGCTCATTGAGGCGCATTCGATGTCACAAATTGCAAGACTCTCCAACACTAAGTCAGGGTGTAAAATTCTAGATGAAGTCGGAATACTGCCTCGAGGAGGAGACGTCTCTAAGCTCAAAATACCCAAGGAGGTGGAGACACAATTAGTTGTGGACCCCATACCTAGAAATATTCATCCTGTGTACAACAAAGGCAGAAGGGACGCCAGGGCCAAATGCATTCTGGGTAAACTGCACCAACAACACAGCTCAGCTCTTTTTGTCGATGCGACTCGTTATGGATCGGGCAACCGCTACGCTATTGCCGTGGTCGATGAGAGCGGTAAATTAATAAGTGCGGCGTCACTAAGAACGAGCTCCATTCATGCCGCCGAAGAAGCAAGCATAGCACTTGCAATTACAATGAGGAGAGGCTCCACAATTTTCTCCGATTCCCGTACAGCTATTAGGAATTACTCAGCCGGCTTCATCTCAGCGGAAGCACACAAGTTACTTAAACACAGTATTAATACTGAAAATTACGACCAACTGGATAGCTCACACCTGGTCTGGTTTCCGGCTCATCAGGGCCACTCGGTCAGCCCCAGTGGCTGCAATCCTAACGAGCAAGCTCACTCTGCTGTGCGAGATCTCACATGCCGCGCATCAGATCAGGAACTGCTCCAGGATGACTGCGGCTCCTACAAAGACCCACTTACTACTTTTCACGAGATCACCTCACATTATAGGGACGGCAGGAGATTTTTTCCTCCCCCCCATCAGAAGCTCAACCGAGCTCAGGCAGTCACATTAAGAATGATTCAAACTAAATCTTATCCCACACCTTTTGTGCTTAACAAAATTGACCGGGACTTTCCCGCGGAATGTAAAAGTTGTGGACACACTCCGTGTCTATTTGATCATATGTTCTGGCTGTGCCCCAACCAAAGGGCTTCGGATCTCAACAGTGAGGAGGACTGGAGTCGGCGCATATCCAGCGATGTCCTCCAAGATCAACTCCTGGCCGTCCGGAGAGCTCACGACATCGGGAAAGCCTTTGGCCTACCGGTGCCTACGTGGGCGGAGCCACCAACATAGCCCGGGGGCTTGTGCCCTCGGACCCTAGTTTCTCTGGACTAAAATAAAGTTCTTGCCATGCCATGCCTATCGCGTCACGCCTATTGTAGACTCCCATAAGTGACGTCATGTCCATGCTTCCGCGGCGGGTGGAGATGAACCGTGCGTAATTGAATATAGCACTTTAAATATGCATTCTGAATTTATTTTGTCATTTTATGCTTTACCTGTCATAATCTCGATATGACCATATGGTACCCCACAGTGTGGAACTCGGCATTATTTTGACCACCTGTGGTAAGTTAAGGTGCACCCAATTCACGGCACACGGTGATTTTGCATTTCGCCCCCATTGAGATGACCGCCGTGGCCAAAATTCAATTCCAGACCTTCGGGCTTTGCAGCGCATTGCCAAAGCAGCTACGCCTCTACGGCAGCTAATCCTTAATTTGCTATTTAATGTTACGTAGCGGCTAAACAGTCAAGCAGCTTACCTGCGATCTCGTTTATGTTAGAAGCTTTATAGGGCAATACTATGAATAACGAATGCCGCTTTTGCCGCAGAGTTGTTTTTCAAGTGTCCATTCAAGCACTATCACATATAAAGTCATTCAAGCACTATCACATAAAGTTAAAGTCTGGATATTTTCAGGTTACGCCACATTGTGAAATTCCTGTAATTTCGGCATTGTGAGCCAATGAGGAGAATTGCAGTTGCCCTCTGGCAAATTAGAAGGGATAACACGGATAATTTGACAATTTAATGCAATCTGATCATGTCCAGAATAGTAACTGTGACCACTGAAGTGCATGCATTACATGAAACCGCTTTCTTATCCACCTAGTCGGTCTGTAGTAATACTACACCGCGCACTCGCATCCACAGAGTTTGCTACAAAAGTCGCCAGAGGGAATTCTGGCGCTAGTGGCTGGTGGAGCGGAAAACATGGCTGCGCAGTCAGTATAGAAGTGCATGAATTTAACGAAACACCGTCCTCCTGCCTTGAAAATACGTTGTCGAATTGTTAAGTCAGCAATTTCGACAAATTGGTGCATAAACACAATTCGCACTGATTATGTGTATGAGCATGTACTAATTGCCTTGCTTTGTTTAGAAAGCTATACGTGTGCCTGGAAATTTCAAAAGGTAACGCGTAATAAATGCCTTCGCAGGAGCACTTGAAACTGAAACCACGAACACGAAGACTAGACAAATTCTTACATGTACAGCTGAACGATAGAAGTGGTACAACTTCTTCTAGCAGTTCTTGCAGGAGACATTATGCTTGGACTGAGGAGATAGAGATAATTTTATTGAAAGAAGGCAGAGAGGTCCGCCTGAGTTTAGGTGCTCTAGCCTGGTACTCTGCACAGGGGGAGGGGTAACGGGGACATAAAGATGTGATGTGGGATGATGACATAGCAAGAGCGATGCGCAAAGGTGAAAGAAACTTCAACACTCTGATGATAAACATTCACAATTTTCATCCATGAAGCTACAATCTGGTTTCGCATCAACTCGGTAGTCATGAATTTGAGTGAACTTAAATATAGACGCGCTAGGACGAAGCTGGTGTGGGCCTCTCCTGCGTGAACAGCACAAGCGCCAAACAAAATCTTGAAATGAGACCTCTGTTAGGACACGGCACATCTTTACTGTGGTGCGACCTCAGACCCCACGCTTGAACCAATTATACGTGTTGTCGTAGCGTCCTTGCCAACCACAGTTCGGCACGTTCATTCGTAAGTACACTCATTCTCACTCATTTCAAGAGGGTCAGTATAAACGTTCACTGAGTGCGAGGCCCGAAAGAAACAATGGTTAGGGAGAATGAGCGAGTGTTCGCGTATACAGCCGGCCTGTGCACCCTGTAGAAGCGCACATGCTGAAAATCTAATGGTACCTATGTCAAGCTCCTCTGTGGGACTTCGGGGTCGTTTGCGAGCCAAGCACACACTCAAGCACCTCGTGAGTGCGAAAAATTTGGAAGGGAGTATAGCGGAGATGGAGAGAACGAAAACATTTGAAAGAAACTTTTCGTCGCTGTGTTTGCTACCACAACCGGTTGCATGTATGCATATCAGGGATACGCGATCCTTTACGCGCACGCATATTGGTTCTGCATATCCACTGAAAATAAGTGAACACCGCTGAACCAGCATTTCTTTCAGAGCAGAGATAAAATGACTGGAAGCCGCTTGGCTCTCTGGGCTGACCTATACGACCACTACAAGGTCTTCGAAGCAACAACAAAACAGCAGAAAACGCGAATCAAACACGCAGTTATTTCGCAGAGGCGTCCTTGATACAAAAAGTCGAGTCTGACGCTTTTCTTGACGTGCCTATATCGTTATGAAAAAGAAACTGCGTACGAATGAACGGAGGCATTCGCTTCCATGATTGACGACAGCAACGTACACAACTTAACTTGCTTTGATTATGGCACAGTTAATCTACGAGGAAAAACCACAGTGGAAGTGAGTCAGGGCCATTGGTTGGGGCCCTTGTACGCTAGCAGGAAGGAAAGGATGGACATCGATCTCCCAAGACTTCTCCCAACTTCTCTGTAACGTTATGAAAGGAGATGAGAGATTGTGGCTCTTCGCGTCACGGCAACGAGTGCCCGCTTCTACAGTACTTATGTAGGCGGAATTTTATCAACATGAACAAATTTCTTGATTGTAGACATTTGCTTATGATACAACCTCCTATGTTTCTTGGACCTGTGTCGACATGAAAAAGAATCATCGTGACACGGGTAAGCGTGTGACAAGCAATTCGCTTACTTGGCGTAGAACACGTTGCTCAACTGTGCACGTCCAAGCGCACTGCAGAGAACAAACCGAAGTGGTTTGATGACAAAACAACGATTTGCCTCGGCACTTTGCATTGTTTGTTGCGCTGTCTGTCAAACGGTAATGTGTGGTAACAAGAAGCCGTATCTTACAAGGAACTGCAACGGGAAGTCTTTCGGAAAGCATGGATGAGTCGTGGAGATAAAAAAGAAGCAAGAAATGTGCCCGCGAGTCATACGTGATATTAGGCATTCTATTTTGTTGGTCAATGTTGTGGTGCCTTTTATGCGAAGCATATTACGAGAGCTCAACCCAGCTCCTCAGGCGCGGCGGTGTCGCCTTGAAACCACGTGACACCGTGACGTCACGACAGAGGAGAAGTGGCTTTGGCTCAACTCTTGCAAGACGGGCTGGGTGGGAATCGAACCAGGGTCTCCGGAGTGTGGGACGGAGACGCTACCACTGAGCCACGAGTATTTTTTTTTCTTTATTGCCTTTTCACAAACGCAAACAAAAAGATCAATTACACGACATGTACATATTCTAAAAACACCAGCCACAGCTCGGCCAGTGTAAGGTGTTTAGAAGGGCTTCACAGAAGCCAATTGGTCTAGTACAGGAAGCCATTCCGGGGGTTCACATAGTGCTCTGAACAAGTCGCGTGTGTATATAATGCTCTCAACAAAATAGTGTCTTGCTGAGTGACCCTGTATATGACAATGTCTGATGTCCATTCTCGTCTTCCATACGCTGTGCATGCAAAGCAGCATTAGCATATCACTCGGCGCTTCCCCTGTTTCTGCACGTGGAAGAAACCGGATTCCAAAAGGGCTTATCGGCAATTCTTTTTTGAGTGTTCTTTGTAGGACGTCCCACAGAAATACGGCGTCATGGCAGTCAATAAAAATATGCTCAATTGATTCTGGCTTATTACACGATTAAGCAGTTTACCGACCAAGGTACAGAAAGACCTTTGCTTTGTAACCACGGCTTTACAGGGAGAGTGTCAGTATGTAATTGAAAAAAGAACATTTTAGCAGAGGGTCTCACTGGCATTTTTTTAACGCGCTTTAGCACATCGCGCTCAGGACCTAGCCTGTAGGCAGCTCGGTAAACCGGTAATGGTAAAAATACATCGAGAATATCAGAATACAAACGCTTTTTCGTGACATCACACAAGTATTCATATGAGAACCTTGCCTTGAGCAGGCGTACAGAAGTAACCACTTCACGCAAATAAGGACTGAGCGGTCCAGCTCCAAAAGAAACAGATGACACGACAAAGTCAGATAGATAATCCTGCAATCGTGCTTGGATCACAGTTCTCAAAAACACATCAGTTTGGTCCCGCACAAAGAAGAATCTGCTTACTAGCTGCTTGAAAAACAGGTGTGAGAGCCCTAGCCCACCATTTTTCACCTTGTGAAACAAATTGCACCGGCTTGTGCGCTCCCATTGCGATCCCCAAATAAAGGTCGCAAACACTCGGTGGATTTTTTGAACCGAAGTTCTTGCCATGGCCATCACTTGCAACACGTAGAACACTTTTGCAATTAAAAACATATTACAAACGGAAGCTCTTGCGAACATTGAGAAGTTATGGCCACCCCATTTATCGGTAGCATTTTTGACGCGTTTATTTTCCTCAGACCAATATTCATCAGCATTGAGGTAGTTATTTAGGGGGACACCGAGGTAATTTCCGGGGGAGGCGGTCCAATTCATATTACAGTACACCTCGGGGGTGCTCTGCCAGTTGCCATGCCAAAATCCAAGGCATTTCGACCAACTGATCATGCTACCAGTTGCTGTGCAGAACGCCTTAGCAACACTGACAACTTCCTGCACGCTTCTAGCATCAGTGCAAAACACGGCGATGTCGTCCGCGTACGCTAAGACCTTAACTTCACTGCTGAAAAAAATGAAGCCTCGAATACATGGTGTTGCAAGCAAACGTAAACAAAACGGCTCCAAGTATATCGCAAAAAGTAGAGGGGACAACGCACATCCTTGTTTCACACTCGACCGCACAGGAATTGACATACTTAATTCTTTGTTGATCACTAATTTGGCTGTGCAATCATGATACACCATTTTAACGCCTTCAGTAATTACGATGCTTCAAAGCGGTACGAAAGCGCCTCTAGTGAATGCGGTGTTGCCTTAGAAACGAGCTGTTTCTAAGGCGTGCGTCTCTTGCTCAGGCGCACATTTCGTTGCCGCGCCGAACGCTGCTTTGCTCGACGCTCACCGCGTCCAATGCGGGGCGCGTAGTCGCTGCCCTGTAGCCCATTGTCTTACACCCCTTGGCGGGTCGACGGGAACGCTGTCGCGTTCCACTCTTGAAGGCGAAGCAGTAATGCATGAGTTGTTTCTTCGTCTAGCCGAACCAAATATAGCCAAGCAACAGCAGTTCACCAGGCTAAACAGTGGTTCAACAACTAAAATAAAGGCTAGTATGCTTCGCATCCTGGGCTTAACCTTACCTAAGCCACAGCCATTTTTTATCCCTTTTGGTAACTTTGCCAAATGTTGTAGTGAGCCGCTTTCTTGGCTGCTAAAAACAATGAAAAGTTACCTTTAGGGTTTCGTCTAGTATTGTTTTTGTGCTATAACGTTTTAGTGAACGGAATGCATAATATTGTTTCTTTCACTTCACTTTCTTTTAATTAATTCTGAAGCAATGTGAACCGCCAACTAGAAAAGATGAGTGAATGGAGTGTATGAACACACGACATGAGCTATCTATACCAGAAAAGAAGAACAATAAAAGAAGTGTTTTCGAGCTGCTTACCCACTAACGAACATGTAAGTGGAACAGAATGCGCAAACGAAAAATGAAACAGAAAAAAATACACGAATATACACTGAGACAAAAATACACTAAATAACAAAGAAAGGATAAGGTCATCACTGCTATATAACATAACCTACTCTGCTATAAACTTTAAATATTTTAACCTAAATTAACTTTTTTATGCTTGTGAGCAAAATTAAGTTAGGGTAGGTAAGCCTAATGAAGTAGTCAAGCAATCTAAAGCCGAAATTTTATAGAAATTTCTATTGTATTTATCTCCTTTTTGTGTGGAATAATTCTCAAAATAAAACAACCAGGAAAACACAATAAAGCACATTGTACTGAGCTACTGTGGAAGCAGCACTCTAAAATAACGCTAAGCTTGGCCGCCAATGCGGCATACACGTAATGCACAATACATTAGAAGTATCTTCGGCCTTTCAGCGCCGAAAAGAACGAAACTGCCTAAAGTTCTACACTTCGTATTAGCCATATCACCGACAAACCATTAAATAGAACACATCGTTGGTGGCTAATAAAACCTAATGTGAGGCGATCTAAAAGCGAGGAAATAAAGATTTTCTTCAATGCTAGTAGGAAGGAAGGAAGGAAAAACTGGAGAAGGAAAGCAGGGATGTTAGCCAGTTTTGCTTAACCGGTTTGCTACCCTACAGATGGGAGCGGGATGGGGGGACAAAAGATGCGGAGAAGAAATAGAGAGCACTTAACACGGCACGCACATCGTTAGTTACAGTCTGTGACTCCTGCACGATACGTGACATCACTGTCACAGCCGCTTGTCCAAGCCCGTCTCCTTCATAAACCGAAGTAGTCCCTTCGTCGCCTTCAACTGCGATGTCTTTTGCCGGCGATATGTGAAAATACTTGCAACTGACAATGGTTTATTGTCAAGGTGCGCTAGAACGGAAGCCAGGGACTGTCTCTGAACATTATATTCAGGACAGTCGCACATAATGCTTTCCAGCGTCTCCTCGCAAAGACAGGCATTGCAGAGAGCGTTGTCGGCCATTCCAATGCGAAACGAGTAAGATTTCGTGAAGGCCACCCCTAGCCATGAGCGTTAACGCTGGGTGGCCTCACTTCGGTGGAGTCCAGTTGGCATGCGGAGACGCCTCAAGGAGGGCAGGTCGTGTTGACGATTGCTCCGGTTGGTCTGGCTGCTTGGTGTGCAGCATAGAGAGAGCGTGACCTCCCGTGCAAGCACTCGAAGTCTGCTGGCTGCGTCGGACTGTGACAGTGGTATGGCCTCATCCTGTGTGTCTTCAAGAGCTGTCCGAGCGGCTTTATCGGCGTCTTCATTTCCTATTACGCTGCAGTGGCTTGGCAGCCACCGAAACATCACGTGATGTCCTTTTTCATGTGATGTATGGTGTATGCATCTAATACCGAGCACGAGCTGTTCGAATGGCCCGCGACACAGAGCTGATAGCACAGATTGTAGGGCTGCCTTTGAGTCACTGAAAATTTACCATTGTCGAGGTGGTTCCCGATTGACGAAACAAAGTGCAGCGCGAAGAGCAGCTAGTTCCGCAGATGCAGATGCTGTTGGGTGGTCAGTCCTAAAGCTGATGGTAATACCTGTTGCTGGGACGACTACGGCACCGGACGAACACTGGATGTTTGTGGAATCATCAGTATAAATATGTGCACTGTCCGCGTACCTCTCGTGCAGACGAGGCAGCGACAGTTGTTTCAGCACAGGCGACGACAGCTCGGACTTTTTCCCGATTCTTGGCACGCTGAGATGGACTTGGGGGCTGACAAGACAAGGGGGTATCGATGGTTTAGATGCAGTGGTGAAGCCCGAGGGAAGTTTGTCGTTGTACTTGACGATAGTTTTAGAGAATGATGCTTGGTGCCTGTCTGAAGGTAGTGTTGTAAGGTGGTGATAGGGGGCACGTGCAAAATGTCTGATGTGCGTTCTCAGGGCTTCCACCGTGATGTGAGTTTGCATTGAATGGTCCCGAGCAATCGCAATATTTGCCTCTGTTGACGTGCATCTGGGCAAACCAAGGCAAACTCTGAGTTCTTGAGCTTGTGCTGCCTACAGAACACGAATATTTGTCTTGTAGGTGTTGTTCAGTACAGGTAGACTATATCTTAAAAAACCGCGAAAGAGACCTCTGTAGAGTCTCAGCATTGCGTCTACTGACGTCCCCCACGTCTTTCCTGTCAAGTATTTAAACAACTGGGAGGTTGCTGTTAGGTGCCGTTTCATGTAGGCCACGTGCGGTCTCTGTGGATAATTGCGCCAAACAATCTTTGGGTTCTGACATAGGAAATGGTCCGCCCATTGATTGAGATGACATAAGGCGTCATTACTTTGCAAGTAAATGCCACTAGGGTTCATTTTTCTAGAGATATACTGAGACCTTGTTTACACAAGTAGTTCGCTGTCAAAGTAGCCGCTCTTTAAAGCCGTGCACGTATCTGAGGACGTGTGACTGCCGAAGTCCATACACTGATGTCGTCTGTGTATATTGAAATTTTGAAGGTAGTTCGCAAGTATTCAACAAATCCAACAAGAGCGAGGTGGAATAGCGTCGGGCTGAGAGCACCGCCTTGAGGAACGCCCCTGCTGGTATGGCGTCGCGTAGTTGGTCCATCGTCAGTTAACACATAGAATGATCTTGTAGATAGGTAACTTGCATGCCACAAAAATACTCGACCACCTAGGCCAACCGTCACAAGAGCTCGAGAATGACCTCATGTAATACGTTATCGTATGCCCCTTTCACATCTAAAAATAAAGCTGCAGATAAACGTTTACGGGACCTTTCGTGCTGGACATATGAAACGAGATCAACTACATTGTCGCTGGAAGAGCGGCCACGTCAGAAACCAGCCACAGAATTCGGATAAACCTTGTAGTGTTCAAGGTACCATTCCAGGCGGCCAAAGACCATCCGTTCCATTATCTTTCCTACACAGCTGGCCAACAGTATTGGGCGGTAAGAGGTGAGCTCTAGCGGGGATTTGCCCTGCTTCAAGATTGGCACCAGGCGGCTCACTTTCCATTCTTCAGGAACATTTCCCTCCTGCCATGAGGTGTTGTAGAGACTCAACAATGCTATCCGTGTGGATTCTCCGAGATAGCACAGGGCTCGGTATGATATATCATCTGGACCCGGAGATGATGAGCGCCTGCAGAGAGCTAGTGCCGCCTAGAGCTCCTCCATAGTAAAAGGAAGGTCCATGACAATCACGGGAATGGGGGACGTCATCTCGGGCCGGAGGATATGGACGTGTCGCTTAGTCTGCCATCCGCGCACAAAAGTCGTCTGTGACATCGATGTCTTGCCGCCCTTGGAAAGCGCGAGCGCCTTGAATGGAAAACGCTGTTCCTGAAGGCAACGCAGACCTTGCACCGTTTTCCAAATGTCAGACAGTGGCTTGCGGGGGTCGAGTACGCTAATCTATTCATTCGGCGCTGAATCTTCTTTTGCATCCTCCTGGCTGGCCTAAGGTCATGGATTGATTTTGTGCGCCGATATCGGCGTTCCGCCCGGTGAAGAAGTGCTCGAAGTAGCTCTAATTCTATGTAGAAGTCGTTTCGCGTGTTAGACATTGTCAGCATTGGAGTGGCGTTTTGCATCGTATATTTAATTGTTTGCTCTAACCCAGAAGGTAGGCCCTCGCGGCAGGCATCTGCCATATCAGATTTGAATGGTATTCCATGGGCCAGATCTAGACGACAAGCCTTTGATGTTCAGATAGGTGGGAATGTGATCACTCCCATGTGTCTCAATATCTGGAAACCACTTCACACATCTGGCGAGAGAGTTGGAGGCGAAAGCAAAGTCGAGGCAGCTGCCGTATGTCACGCCTCGAAGAAAGGTGGGGCTGCCATCGTTCATGAGAGTAAGGCCATAGTTGTAGGCGATGCTTGCTAATATTCGTCCTCTTGCATTTGTCTTTGTACTTCCCCATGCTGGATGGTGTGCATTGAAATCTCGTATGATGACCCATTTGGCGGGACAAACACTCAAGATATCCACTCATCTTTTAGTATCGAAATTGCTGGAAGGCGATATATATACACGCCTATGAGAGTAAAGAAGAGTTTGTTCTTTTTAACTGTGATGCATATATATTGATTGTCGTCGTGGGGCGCAATTGGTTGCAAAACATAGGTGAATTCACGACGAAGTAAAAACGATGATTTTGCGACATGCACCATTTGTTGATGACATGATACATTCCTACTCTGACAGTAGCTTACCGTTGTAGACAGAACCTGAGGGTCAACTCACAAAGATTTACGTTCATAAGCTACCATTGGTATTGGAAGGCCGCATTCACTAACAATATGCCCAACATCAGGATTTACTGCAATCCACTCTTACGAATAATTATATCGTAAGAGGTTTTTCATACTGCAGGTCTTATTTCGTCAACTGAGCTTTTGTAACATGTATGCGTCTGTAGTTGTGTTTGCTCGAGCCAATGTCAAGGTTTCTTCATACGGCGTTGCTATGACTGAAGCGCGATGACTAAAAAAAAATAACGAAGCGGGGCATCCCAGTGTGTTTGTTCTGTTATGTCTCTTTCAAGCAAAGCTTGTATTCGCTCACGAGGTTCGACAACCCTATGGTGACGCAAAAACCCAGTTGCTCCCAGAGCAGAGCCGCTGAGGGATCCGGGTGGTTTGGTGAGTTGACAGCTGCACTGGTGCTGGAGCGTCAGTCATTATCAGGAATTCCAGCGGCGTAGGCGCGCGCTCACGTCACACGTGCTACCAATCAGAGCCATTTCGCTTCCGCCGGTGAGGGAAAGGGCTGAAAAGGGTGTCGCATGCGCTGCGTTTCCGTTCAGTTAATTCTTGTGGAACAGATCGGACGTCCACTCATTGTTCGTTCGCCCGAGGAACTGGCAGCCTTCGACGAGCGGCGACGAGAACTCCCCCATGAGAGAGCTCGGTGCCGATCCAGCCGTTAGAGCCTCCCGAGACCAGGCAATGCAACAGCAATGACATGAGAGAAGATGCCGAGCTGAGGAAGCGGGTAGACGAAGCAATCCGGGACCGTTACCTGTGGGTTACTTATCCGTGACGAAGGTGAGGTGCACGCAGGACAAGCTTCGCTTAGCCGCATACTTCGGTAGAGGAAGGGTTGGGTATTTTTCCCTTTTCCTTTGCAGTTTAACTTGCGGTTTAACTTTAACGAGGACGCCGTTGGCGATGCTGACGCTCGCAGCAGGAACAGGCGCCAGGTGCTGCGCTATAAAACATGCCAGAACGATAGGCCAGTCCGACTGGGAGACTATTACCTAAGATAGCCTTGTGCCTGTATTATCCTCTGCCTCATACTGTACGACTCTGAACGAGGGATCGGTTGACAACTTACTGTTCTATTTCTTTTGCCATGTCATATTATGCACTTTTTCGCCATGATAAACGTAAAACAACTAGCCCAGCGGAGAACCCTTGTATAGGAATCATTTCATTTGATGAGAAACGAAGTAACTCGGTTGAAAGTCTAACTTGTTTAACACAGATAAGTGATCCGTCGTTTGATGAAACTGTGGTTAGTAAATAAAAAGCAAATTCAACGCTTTCGTCAGACAATTTACTTCTATTAACTATGCATAATGGCTAGAAAAAAAATGGCTGTAGCTTAGCTAAGGTTAAGCCCAGGATGCGAAGCATACTAGCCTTTATTTTAACGCGACAGTGTTAAGGGGCTCGTGTCGCAGAAAAGCCGGTGTCGTCGGCGTCGGCTCAGGCGTGCGGCGCTTGCTCAGACGCACATTTCGTTGTCGCGCCGAACGCTGCGTTGCTCGACGCTCACCGCGTCCGATGCGGGGCACGTAGTCGCTGCGCCGTAGCAAAGCCACCTAGAAACAGTCTCTGTAGCACGCCGCAACCTTCGCTTCTCATTCCAACGAGCAGCTCTGTCTCCAGGAGGCATCT